>NC_135480.1:2809355-2945134 GCF_052094955.1 Ictidomys tridecemlineatus | reverse complement strand
CAGCAACAGCGAGGACCGGGCCTTCGCCCTGCTGGTGCGCCGTAACCGCAGCTGGAGCCGGACCACCTGCCTGCACCTGGCCACTGAGGCGGACGCCAAGGCCTTCTTTGCCCATGACGGCGTGCAGGTAAGGGGCGGCCAGGGGAAGGCCGCTGGGGCGACGTGGGCTGGAGGGGCCCAGGCAGCCGCGGACGGCCAGGCCCCTCCCCACATCCCAGCAATGAAGGGGCTGGGCATGGTGACTCAGCTCCTGCGCCCTCTGCCAGCCGGACTCTTCCTGCCTACGGAGACCTCACTTCCTCAGAGTAGGCCCCTGGGCTCCAGCAGTCCCTTGCTGAAGCTTCACAGCGGGACACGATCCACGCTTCCAGGAGGATCCCTGGCTTCCCACCCGGATGGGGCCCGGGTGGGCTGGGGAGGGGCCTCTACAGCTGGCCTGGGAAAGCACTTGCATTCGCCAGGTGCCTGGGGAAGGATGTTCCTGGCGGAGGGCACAGCATGGGCCAGGTGGGCAGGGGACAGCCAATGAGTGTGTCTTTATTTCAGGCGTTCCTGACCAAGATCTGGTGGGGGGACATGGCTGCAGGCACACCCATCCTGCGGCTGCTGGGCGCCTTCACCTGCCCTGCCCTCATTTACACCAACCTCATCACCTTCAGGTGGGTCAGGCTGGCCACAGCCAGGTGCCAGAGCCTCTGTCCCCCTGCCCACAGCCCCTGTGTTCAGTGGGGCACATGGGCCTTCATTCTTCTTAGCAGACCCAGCACTTTGCTGGCTGGGAGCCCAGGGCTGAGCAGGTGCCCTTCCTGAGGGCTCTGAGTGTCCCTCTGTACCACAGTAAGGAAACCCCTCTGAGGACGGGCCTGGAGGACCTGCAGGAGCTGGACAGCCTGGACACAGAGAGGAGCCTGCTGTGTGGCTCGGGCAGCCGGTCAGGGGCAGAGGGAGCTGGGTAGGGCAGACGGGCTGGTGGGGGTGGCAGGAGGCTGGACCCTGCTGGGCAGAGGTGGGCTCCAGGGCCAGCCTCACAACAGTGGCCTCCTCTGCACCGGCACAGGGTGGAGGAGCCAGTGGAGGCACCAAGGGGTGCAGGTGACCGAGGCCCGCAGGCCGCCTTCCTGCTCACACGCTGGCGGAAGTTCTGGGGGGCACCGGTGACTGTGTTCCTGGGGAACGTGGTCATGTACTTCGCCTTCCTCTTCCTTTTCACCTACGTCCTGCTGGTGGACTTCAGGCCGCCTCCCCGGGGGCCGTCTGGGCCCGAGATCACCCTCTACTGCTGGGTCTTCACACTGGTGTTGGAGGAAATCCGGCAGGTCAGTGGCCAGCCCAGCCCTGGGCCTTGGCTCTGTAGCTGCAGGCTGTGTGGCCGCAGGCAGGTCCTGGCTTGGGGCTGGACCTGTCATAGAACAAGAACAGCAGGGGCCTCGGGTCTTCCTAGAGCCCTGAGCCTCAGTCCCTGTCACGTCCTGAGCCCAGCTGCAGACTGAGCCTGACCATGGTCTCCCAGATCCTGGCCTGAACCCCTAGCTGGGCCTGGATACCCCCCATAAAATGGTCCTGGACTTTGATCACAGAGAGCCCTGACTCCCAAGTCCAGTTTGGTCTGCTTTTGACCCCAGACTTAGCCCTGAATAGGTCAATCCGAACCATGAAAGGAGTCCCCCCAGGTACTTGCAGACCCCAGCCTGGGCCAGCCTGGGCCAGCCTGGGCAGCTGTCACAGACTGTTCCCTCTCCCAGGGCTTCTTTACGGATGAGGACACACACTTGGTAAAGAAGTTCACTCTGTACGTGGAGGACAACTGGAACAAGTGTGACATGGTAGCCATCTTCCTGTTCACCGTCGGTGTCACCTGCAGGTCTGTGGTGTCACCTTGCGGCCCCTCAGGGGCTGGTGGGCAGGCTTCCTGTGAAGTCACTCAGGCCTCTGGAGGCCTGGCAGCTGCCTTCTGGTCACTGAGCTGTGGGGAAGGGTCTTCCCTCTCTGAGGACCAGCAGCCCTGTGCAGCTCGTGTCCTCCTCCAGGATGCTCACCTCCTTATTTGAGGCCGGCCGGACCATCCTGGCCATTGACTTCATGGTCTTCACGCTTCGGCTCATCCACATCTTTGCCATCCATAAGCAATTGGGCCCCAAGATCATCATTGTGGAGAGGATGGTGAGCCCCACCTGGGCCTGACCCTGGGGGGTGGTCAGTCCCCATCTGGGCCCGACCCTGGGTAGAAGAATCCCCCAGACCTGGGACCCCCACTGGGTGGTAGTGAGCCCCAGAATGCCCATCCAAGTGGACACTGACACCCCTACTCTCTGTCCCCTGTCCTCAAGATGAAGGATGTCTTCTTCTTCCTCTTCTTCCTGAGCGTGTGGCTCGTGGCCTACGGTGTGACCACCCAAGCGCTGCTCCACCCCCATGACGGCCGCCTGGAGTGGATCTTCCGCCGCGTGCTCTACCGGCCCTACCTGCAGATTTTTGGGCAGATCCCCCTGGATGAGATTGACGGTGCGCCTACAGCCAGGCAGGAGTGGACTGGTGGGGCTCTTCTGCCAGTGTGGAGTAGCAGCCCAGGACACTGGCTCCCCAGAGGGGTCTGCTGAGGTCATGGGTCTGCCTGGAGCTGGCCGAGATGAAGTCCCCGAGGCCAGTGCCCACCCCACCCTGCCCCTGTGCCCTGCACACCTGTGTAGGCCAGGCCCAGACCCACAGCAGGGGCAGGGCCAGCCCCAGCAGGAGGCCCCAGCCTCACCCTCAGGCAAGGAGCTGAGACCTGGGAGACCACAGGCTGACAGGGACTTCCTTCCTGCCTGGCAGGCCAGGGACAGGCCTAGCTGGGGTCCTCTGGAGAGGGGGTAAAGGGTGGGCAAGCACAGAACAGAGTCATTCAGGCCACCCTGACCATCCTGGGAGCTTCATGGCCAAGGTCTCCCTGTCACCCTCGAGAGGCCCAGGGTGGTGAGGCCCTTCCTGATAGCACCCTTGCTTCTGCTGGGGACCCACCCACGTGTGTGTGCCACCTATTGTCATCAGGGGCATGTGGCCTGTGGTGTGGGTGTCCCCAAGCCAGGCCCTGTACTTGAATGGGGCTGCGGGGCCCTGGGAACTCGCTCCAGACAGGGCGTGCAGCGTGTGGCGGAAGGCAGCTGCTTGCCTGGGCTCTTGGGCTGATGGATGGAGGCAGGGACGGGCCTGTGCCAGCCTGCGGGGGTGCCAAGGCTTGGAGATGGGGCACAGGGTGGGGCCACCCTGGCCATGGGGCCATGGTGGCAGGATGGGCAGCAGAGGTCTGACCCCAGCTGTCCCTGGAGGAGGCCAGACCAGCCATCGTGGCATGTGACAGATACTTGTCAATGGATGACGGCGAGATCCGGGGGTGGGCAAGGGCTGGAGACCGGCTCCTGGCTGGGTGCTCAGTGGGCCACGGTCTGAGGCTGTTTTCTGAGCGCCCCTCAAGGACCACTTTCTCCAGCCCCTCCTGCTCTCCACCTGCTCCGCCCTCACCCTACGGCCCACACATTCCAGCCCCCCTGGGCCTCTGAGGCAGGAGGACAGGGTGGACGCTCAGCCAGGGCAGGGTGGGGTCCTCCTTCCTCAGGGGCTGATGTCCAGCCCACTCAGCCCCAGCTGCCTGCCCTCCACACTGGATAAGGAGACAGACCTGGGCCAGTCCCTCTCTTACTGGGACAGTGCCACCTGGGAAGGCACAGGTAGAAAGGTCTGTGGGGCCACCGTGGTCAGGCTTCGCTGAGCGCCCTTGCCCACGTCCTCTCCCCTCTCTGGGCCCTCAGGCACAAACCCCAGCCCTTCCCTGAGATCACTGTGCTGCCTGGTAGACAGTTACTCTCTCACTCCTGGGCCCAGAGGGAAACCGAGGTCCAGCAGCTCCCCACCGCCTGTGGGCCCAGGGCCCCCGTCCACACACTTCCAGCTTGGTCTTTCCCCTGGGCTCCTGGGCCAGGGGCAATTTGGTTTCCAGCAGGCCTAGTGGCGCCTTCTCAGATCTTGGGGAAGGGGTGGGTCTCCTTACCTCCCAGAGGCTTCCATCAGACAGATTCACAGCATCACAAACGCAGCTTGGCCACTTCTCTAGGGCGCCGGAGGAGGGAGGAGGCTCGAGTCAGTGCCTGGAGGAGATTCATGGGTTGAGGGCTGCCAGGGTGCCTGAGGAGGGGCAGGGTGGGGCCTGGCCCTCCCCAGCTACAGCATGAACCCCCACATACTGCCTTCTAACTCACTCTGGTGACAAGGCAGGAATTTGTCCCTGTGAGGGAGTCATAGGGACACTGGTACACAGGTGACCTGGAGAGTGGAGGCCCTGGGGTGTCCTGGAGTCAGTCACAGCCCAGAGACCCAGAGGGGTAGGCACCAGAACACGCTGGAATGTACAGAAGAGAGTACCATGTGCTCACACGTAGACACCCACACCACACACGTGCGGAGACAGATGCGCATGTCCAGGCCCATGGAGCTCAGCCTGACGGCTCCCGGATGGCACTGCGGCCCAGAGTGAGCTGTGTCAAGGGTCAGCAGTGACCCTGAAAGGCGGTAGACTTGCCTGGAGCTTGGAGCCCCATGGTGGGCTTCCCAGGCAGGGATGGAGGAGTTAGTTCATACAGTCACCAGATGCTGCTCCCTGATTTTTCAGTTCCACCTCCCTGGTCTTCGGTTCCACCCTCCAGGGCCTGTGGCTCCTGGTGGAAGCCAAGCAGAGTGGGATATGTGCACTGGTGCTGGGCAGCCCGCCTGTCTGGTTGCCAGGACTGGGGCTTCCACAATGGGCTTCCAGTGCTAAATGCCCAGATGGTGCTGTGTGAACCACGACACTGGGTCACCTCACCAGCATTTTGTGTCCTGGTGGCCACAGCCTCAGGACAGGGCCCCCAAGTCTGAAAGTGCCCACTGGTCGGTCTTCCAGAAGCCCGTGTGAACTGTTCCGTCCACCCCCTGCTGCTGGAGGACTCGCCCTCCTGCCCCAACCTCTATGCCAACTGGCTGGTCATCCTCCTGCTGGTCACCTTCCTGCTGGTCACCAATGTGCTGCTTATGAACCTGCTCATTGCCATGTTCAGGTGCCCATGTCCTGCCCTTCCCAGGCCACCTGCCCTCGCTGCACCAGCCCTGTCCTGCTACTGTGGAGCAGGCAGATGGAGGGTGGGTCCTTAGCACTTGCTGAGGGGCTCAACTCCCTGGCCCCAAAGCCAAGGGTGAGACCAGAGTGTGGGGAGGGGTGCAGTCCACACTGTAAGCCCCCTCAGGCTCCACAGCCACTCCCTCCTCCCTTGATGTAGGGCCCAGGGCTTCAGGGGCTGGGGGCTCGGGGGTACGTGGTGTGGCCCAAGCTTACCCAGGGGGCAGAACGGCAGGGGAAGAGGACAGTGGGTGGACCCTCTCTGCAGTACACCCCAGAGACGCGAGAGCGTGCAGGACCTCGGCCTCGGAAAGGGCCCAGACTGCTCCTGGCACAGGGGGGTCAGGGTCACACGTGCTGAGGAGGTGCAGGCTAGTGGGCTGAGGGGTCTGGCCATGTGTCCCCACAGCTACACGTTCCAGGTGGTGCAGGGAAACGCCGACATGTTCTGGAAGTTCCAGCGCTACCACCTCATCGTGGAATACCACGGGCGCCCCGCCCTGGCCCCACCCTTCATCCTCCTCAGCCACCTGAGCCTGGTGCTCAAGCGCGTCTTCAGGAAGGCAGCCCAGCAAAAGCAGGAGCACCTGGGTGAGGCACCTGCTGGACACCACCCATCCTGAGGGCCTGCCGCCCGTCAAGGTGCCATGGGGAGGCCAGGGTCCTGGGGTCCTGCAGCTCCTCCGTCTAGGCTGATCAAAGTCCCAGGTCCAGAGGAGGTGGACACAGGCCCAGCCTGTCTTGCAGCAGCTTGGGGACGGGGGTCTCTGCAAGGGGCCACCTCATGACCTGCCCAGCTGCACCTGCCCCTGGGTCCACCTCCTGGCTCCAGCAAGACTCCCTGCTGCTCCCACCTCCCCAGAGCGAGACCTGCCGGACCCCCTGGACCAGAAGATCGTCACCTGGGAGACTGTTCAGAAGGAGAACTTCCTGAGCAACATGGAGAGGAGGAGGAGGGACAGTGAGGGGGAGGTGCTGCGGAAAACCGCCCACAGGTACACACCTGGGGCTGCCCAGGAACGGAAAGGGCCTTGCCCTGGTGGCAGGTGGACCCAGAGCAAGCCCAGCCATGCTGACCTCGGTCTGCTGTGAGGAGCAGCAGACTTGGGCAGTGGGTGCCCAGCCTGGGCATTGGGAAGACCACTATTGTTTTTACTGGTCAGCTTTGAGCTGCTTGAAAGCTGGAAGAGGACTTCCAGTGTCAGTAGCTGGACCTGGGCAGAGGAACCAGGCGAGAAGCAGGACTCGGCTGGGTCCCTGGGCTCAGCAGCCCCCCCCCACCTCTTGCCCACTGGAGGGGCTCTGCCAGGGACTAGCCTGCTCTGCAGCTGGGACACTGGCCAGGGAGCAGGGCCCCTCCCTTCTGGGGACCCAGTGGTCTGAACCCAGCCCTGGCTCTAGGGGACCTTTCCCTGATGCCTGTTGTGGTCAGCAGGGCAGGGCCCAGCCCCTGGGAGGGCACAGAAGTGCTCTACATGCAGACTGGCCATGTCCTGAGTGGTCGTGCATGCGACCATTCCCAGAGCCATGGGTCCGGTCCCACTTGGGAGAGTAGGACAGGAAGGGGCCAGCACATCAGATTCAGTACCCAGAGGCCTGGGGGGTAGGCGAGGGAGGACAGGCAGCCCCCATATGGAGTAATGGCTGTCATGGCCCATAGCTGCCCTTGTTTATCCACAGAGTGGACTCTGTTGCCAAGTACCTCGGGGGGCTGAGAGAGCAAGAAAAGCGGATCCGGTGTCTGGAATCACAGGCAAGCAGCAACTCCAGGCCCCGATGCTTCCTGGGGTCAGGCTGTCCACCTGTGCTGTGGGCACATCCCTGAGCCCCACATCCAAATTGATGGGCTGGCTGGGCCAGGGCCTGGACAGAGTGGTGGACTCCTGTGGACGTGGCAGGCGAGTCCCAGAACAGAGTGCACGAGGGCCTGTGCCCCCCCCAGTCACCTGGAAGTCTAAGTGCCCTCCCAGAGCTGGTCTCGCAGATCCTCATGGAGGCCACACTGTGGCAGAGGGCCCTGGCAGTTGAGGGGGCAGACAGGTGGGCTCCACCAGCAGGCCCTGGAATCTCCTGGCCCATCCACTTCCAGGTCAACTACTGCACACTGCTCCTGTCCTCCATGGCTGATGTGCTAGCCCCGGGCAGCAACTACTGGAGTAAGTGCACAGCTGGCTGTGAACTGGGCCTGGGCTCCTCCTCCCCAGCCACGTGGGCAGGCTGCAGGGCCCAAGGGCCTCTTGATGCACTCTACCACCCATTCTGGAGGCCGCTGGCCCCCTTGGCTGGCCACTACTCCTGGGATGCTGCAAGGTCCAGGGCATTGGCACCCTCAGATGTCAGATACACCCCGAGGCTCTGTCCAATATCTGCCTTACTAGGCTGCACTCTTGACCCTGCCAAGTGCCACCCTATCACCCACAGCCCTGAGGACACCACGTTTGCTTGGGACTCCCAGCCTCCTCCACAGGCACCCACTCTGAGGCCACGACATCCTGCCCTTGCCTCCTAGGCCTGCCCCGCTGGCACTCAACAGCTGAGGCGGGGTCTCTCTTCCCCCCAGGCTCTCGGCAATGTGGTAATGGGAGCCAGCAGGCCCCTGCTGGCCACGGAGAAGGCCCTGGTGGCAGAGAACACCCAGAGGCTGGCCAGCCACCCTCAGACAACTGAGCTGCTTGGTCTGCCATGCCACAGGCCCAACTAAGCCCAGGCCTGGCCCTTCACTGGTCATCCTGGGCCTTGGGGACACATTAACCTTCCCCCACCTCCACTGGAGGTCCCAGAGCAAAGTAGCCCTCCCAGCCTCATCAGAACACCTCTTCCTGGACATGTCCCTGTGAAGTTGAATCATTCTCTCTTGACCTACCTGGGACCCCCAGCAATATTGGTGGCAGTGTCCCTCACAGGATAAGTCCTCCATGTCCCTGTTTAAGACCTGGCTGGCCTGGCTTGGAGAGCCAGTTCTGGCCAAACCCCAGGAAGTTGGGGGTTCCTTCCATCCAGGTTGGGCAGCTGCTTTGGGGCCTGCCCTGCCTCCACTTGTGTCATCTGATAAGAAACTATCTTTTCCTGAAATGCCTGTGATCAACGTCTCTACCCCTTAAGACACAAAGGGCCCCTTAGGAGTCAGCTGATTGGCTCTTGGTGGGAAGGGCCAGGTGGCAATAGTAACCATCTACCCCCCACAGCTGGTATGGGGAGTGCTGGCACCCACGGCAGTGGTCTCAGGACACAGCCCAGACAGGTGCCTAATACTACTTTATTTTCAAAGAACCTGGAAACCACAACCCACCAGCCCAGACCAAACTGGCTCCAAAGGATGGCTAAGGTGCCCAGGATGTTGAGTATCAGTACCTCTGAGGGCAGTAAGAAGGCCTACTGCCCCATGCACATGGAGCCTGACCTCCTGGAGTCCCCCACTCCAAGCAAAGTAACCAACTGGTTGGTCCCTCCTTTCCTTAGGGATGAGTCCAGGAGTTAGGGCTGCCCATGCAAAACCACAACATAATAGGCTAATCTGACCCCCAGATCCTGGGCATCATAGGGGAGATGTGGCCACTCCTTTTCGCCTTACCCACTGCCATGGAGAACCATCCTTGTCCCCCCACTGCCCAGTTAGGAAGTCTCCAGCGCTGACTTGTGGTATCTGTGCTCTAAATACAGGCCAGGTGTCCTGGCGGTACACCCTAGACATCTGTTACGTGTCCATCTTCACATACAGCCCAAGTGGGACCCACAGCCATGACAAGCATGGTCAGGGTTGGGAGAGCAGCCACCCAGGGTCCCTGCTCAAGCTCTAGCCTCACCAGGCAGGACACAGGGATGGACGCTGGACTGTGAACTGCAGCCCTGGACGGAACCGGGGCCTCAGCCTGCTGTTGCCACTTCAGTCCTTCTAGTGGATCCCCCAGTGACCAATGCAGGTCATTGAGACCCTCAGAGCAGCCCCACTAGGCGGGGAGGGCCAAGAGAGGCAGGAGGACAAACGAGGGCTGCCAGTAGAGCCCTCAGGGTGAGGGGCCCAGACAGACACAGAACCTGAAGAACAGCCAAAACTTTTATTGTCCCCCCATGGACACTGGGTAGCCAGAACTCTGACACCTCCTCCAGGCAGCTAATCAACTTCCTTACCAAGAGGATGATTCCCCATCCACCCTAGCAACCATGGCCCCATACTCCAGCCCACTCAGCAGTCTCTGCTTGGGCAGGCAGGCAGGCAATGGCAGTGTGGTCAGTCTGAGTGTCCCCCTCCCATCCCAGCCCCTGAGCTATCAGGGCTGCTGCCCCTATTGCGCAGGTGCTCTCGGCTCCGCTTCTTGCTGCCATGGAAACCAACCATCTCCACACCTGGGGGTCCCGGTGAGGACCCAGGGTGGACAGCCCCTGAAGGTGTCCCCAGATCCTGTAGCCCCAGGGCACTACCACACTCCTCGGCCTCTGGGCTCCCAAGCCCCACCAGGTGGGCCAGCTCCACGGGACCCTCGCCCCCAACACCTGGCACACCCCCCTTCTTCAGGGCCCTCTTCCTCTCAGCTCTGGCCTCTCCAGCTCGGACGGGCTTGGTGAAGAGGACTCTCCCCTCCCCACCGCTGGAGGGGCGCTGGTTGAAGGAGGGCGTGTAGTCGGCGGGGGCCGCCCGGCTGCGCGAGCCCAGGAAGGCCCGGGCGGCTGCCCGGTTGCTCTGCTCGCTGGCCTCGGCCACGTCTTCCAGGCTGTACTTGGTCCAGCGCTCAGGGTGAGCCACATAGTCAGGGAGAGGCGGCACCCTCGGAGGGTCAGGGTCTGCCGCCGGAGGCTGGCTCGAGGGCATCGGTGGCCGCTGGGGGCCACCGCTGTCACTCCTGCTGGTGTGAGCTGCCGAGGTGGGCACCCGCCTGGCCGCCCCCTCCAGACAGTCAAAGATGCTGTGGCTTCGCTGGGAGAAGGTGGAGCTCACGCCTCTGAGGAGGAAGGGCTGCGCGGCGGCGCCGGGGAGGCCTGCCGGGGACCAGGGGGGCTCTTCGGGGCCAGAGTCCTCGGGGGACAGCGCCTCCACCTCAGCAGCGCCGGGCAAACTGAGGTCTGAGTCCGAGTCGCTGAGCGAGACGGTGTCAGAAGGCAGGGTGTCATACTCTGTCGCCTGCTCCGCCTCCAAGCCAGGGGCCGGCTCGCCCGCCCCCGCCTCAGCCATGGGCGCCCGGCCGCGCTGCCCTGGAGCCCCGCGGCCAGCGGTTTGCCCGTGAAGAGCGTGTTCAGAACGAGGCGCTCCCGCAGACCCGCGTCCTCCGGGGGCCCCTGTCCGGCCTGCCGCGAGCCCCCTGCCCCGCGGAGGGCCGATGAAGGGCCTCGGTGGGGGGCGTGCGGGCCCCGGCCCAGGTGCGCTGCTGCTCGCTGGGCGAGGGCTGCAGCAGAGCCGGCCACCAGACCACGGTGCAACCCGCCGAGGGCCGGGCTCTCGGCGGCTGCCTGCTTCGCTCGGGGACCGCTCCGCGGGTGGGCCGAGCAGCGGCCTCTGCTCTGCTCCGCTCCGCTGGGCCGCGCGAAACGCAGGGCGGCAGGAGCGCGGCGGACTCGCAGCCTCCGGCACTCAGAGGGCCGACCGGGAACTCGCCGGAGCCCGGCACACTGGCGCGTCCGCCGCCTCCGGATGCGGTCCCTCCCGCCCCGCGCCGGGGCCTCTGGGAAAGTGAGTTCCCCCCCCGTCCGCGCGCCGCGACTGAGGCGCCTGAGGAACTACCACTCCCACAAGGCCGCGACGGCCACCCCGAGGCCTGCCGGGACGCGCACTCTGCGCGCACGCCGGGCTTTGCTAACGCTCCTCCCCAGGGTCCCTCGGATCCGGAAGTGACGATCTGGAAGGGGCGGAGCCAAGACTGCGGTTCCCATAGTGCCCCGGGGCTGCGGCTCGCCGTGCAGGCTTGCCGGAGTTCCAGTGCCACCTGCTGGAGACCGCGAGTTCAGCGACCGCTTCTGACAAGGAAGTGCGTCATCGCACACCACGGGCGCGAATCCGTTCCGCGCGCACTTCCGGTACTGGCCGGAAGCGGTAGCGGTAGGCCGGGCTGTGCCGCGTTGGTCTGTCCGCGGGAGCCGGCGCCGTATACCGCTGGCCGGTCGTGCACAGCCGAATACTACTTCATTTTATTTTAGTGCCCAATACTACTTTATTTTCAAAGAACCTGGAAGCCACAACCCACCAGCCCAGACCAAACTGGGTCCAAAGGATGGCTAAGGTGCCCAGGATGCTGAGTATCAGTACCTCTGAGGGCAGTAAGAAGGCCTGCTGCCCCATGCACGTGGAGCCTGGCCTCCTGGAGGCCCCACTCCAAGGACCCGAGCCGGACCCGAGGCCTGACCCAGGAGGTGCGGGGCGCGGGCGAGGCTCGGCCTTCCATGGCAGGTTCTCCCCTCATAGGCCACAGGCCCCAGCCCGGCGACATCCTTTGTCCCTCGGCTGAAGTACCCTCCGACCTTCCTCCACAAGGCCTGCCTGCCCGGCATCCCCGGGAAGCCAGGGTCCAGGTCCTGTTGTGCCTCTCCTGGAGACGCCCCGTTCCTCAGCCCCCTGGTCTGCGGGGCACCTTTGGGACACCTCATCCTGCCCTGCCCAGAACCTTGCTAGGAATGAATGATTTTGCTTCCAGAAGCCCACGTCGAAGCACCCCAGCTAGTAGGCAACACTGGGGGAGTAGGAAGGAGGAGGCGCCTCTAACCACCAGCTAACCCCAGAGGCCGGACGGGGCAGTGGTCCAGTGTAGGGCAGGCTAGTTTCCAGAGTCAGACTCAAGGAGGCTGCTGGGTGCCAGTGACAGAATTCCACCCAGGTCCAGCCAATTAAATGTCCCAGTCAGTTTTTCATACTGCCCTACCCAGACTAAGGGGAAAGCAGCCTGGCCTAGGCTGGGGACCTCAAAGACCGGGGCATCTAGTCAAGCCCATTGGTTGTAAGAGATGGGGCTAGGAGAAAAGGGTGGGTGTTGCCCAGAAGACTGCTGAGCCTCAGAGCCTCAGTTCACCACTCTGGGCTGGGTGGGCCTCCAGGAGGCTTTAAAATTTTCCTCGCCAGCCCCTTTAAAATATGGTTTTAGGCTGAGTGACCCAGCTTAATGGAATACTTAAGGCTCACAAATAGGGAGACATCCTGAAATGCTTGGGGGAGGGTCTTGCAGCTCTACCCTCAGCACATCATGTACTGAATTCCCTGTCTGGCCCTGCTTGTCCCTCTGGGGATGATGTGTCCAAGGGGTGAGGTGGGAGTGACATCAAGACTGCTGTGGCAGCACAGAGCCCCCAAAAGGGTCATTCAGCACATGGGACTGTTCCCCAAAGTCCAGCCCTGCCCACGCACTGTAGCCAGCAGCCCCTCTTGGGCCAGCTCCCCCTGGGCCTGGGAAAGTCCAGATCGGGGCCAAACTCACAATGGGCTCACTTGGCCTCGGGTGCTGCTGGCACAGGAACTGGCTCCACAGTCCTGTTAGCATGCCTGATTTTCCTTCTTTATTAAATGATTTTCAAGATGTTGTAATTACAATTGAAGGTGACGTGTTAGAAAGGACAGGTGCATTGAAGGCATAAAGAGTGCTCAGACCCGGCTCTCAAAATGGGGGCAGGGAAGGAACAAGGATTAAAAAGGTGCAGCCCATGGGACAAGGAAGGGGGGGCAACAGCCCCCCAGCCCAGCCATGCTGAGCCTCAGGACAGGTGTCCCTGGGAGGGCGCTGGCTTAGCAGGCAGAGCTCACTAAGGGGCCCCTTCAGCACAGGGTCCCCAAGGCCCAAGTTTGCTCCACGCCCACGCCACCTACAGGTGACGTCAGCCCCCAAAAGGTAACAGGAAAGTTCAGAACAAAAAAAAAAAAACCTCAAAAGTAAAAAGGCTAAGTGTAGCAGAGTAATACCGGAAACGTTATATACACAGGTGGTGACAGCCCTGCAGCACCTCCGGGTCACTCTGGGGCACTGCAGGGGCTCAGTACACAGAGCTGTTCCGGATGCCACAGCACAGCACCATGCTCAGGATCATCTCGAAGATCTGTAGGGAGGAGGCAGGGTGAGGTCAGCACCCGAAAGGCAGGGGGCTTCAGTGCCCACAAACAGAGGCCCTGCCCCCACCAGCTCACCATTATGACAGCAACGACGATGGCGGCAATGCCAATGAGGTACAGCTTTCCCGAGAAGAGTTCATCAATCTTCTGGTGGCAGTCCTCCTGCAGGGGCAGTGGGCGGTCAGCAGACAGCTTAGCCCCAAAGCAGAAGGGATAGGTGGCCTTGTCCCTGCCTCTCCCACCCCCACATCAGGAGAGGTGGCGCAGCAGCTGGGCTCTGCCCAGAGTTGTTCTGTCCATTTAAAAAGAATCCAAACCATGGGGACATACTGCCTGAAGCCTTCCCTACCTCAAGGCCATGATCATTGGCATTGCTATGTTTACCAAGGGACTTCCACAGGTGCTGGGTGGGCCTCCAGTGGCATCAGTAGCTTTGGGCAGTGACCCAGGTGGTAAGGACTCTGTGTGCCCCCATGCATGAGTGGAAGTGCAGGCCCTGGGCGAGGCCCATCTGGGAGTCTCCCCTCTTCCTCGTGGGCCACACTCAACCTACTCAGCCCTCTCAATAGAGCAGCCTTGGTGCCACCCCTAAACCAGGACCCACCCAGATAGGTGGAGGCCCCTGCCTCTGCCCCACCCACCAGTGCACACCTTGAAGAGATTGGTGAGGATGTTGCTCCCCGATGGACAAAGGTTGTTTCTCAGCACTGAGGTGGACAGTGCGGACAAGGTGTTGGAGCCGCAGCAATTGAGCTGTAGAGACCGAGAGTGTCTGGGTCAGTTCTGGGCATCGGGGGAGAGCGGCCAGAGCTCTGGGTGTGGCAGGGGGTGGGGAGCAGGGGTACGCATTACACCCCCCTGAAATGCATCAGGGATGTTGGGGGCGGTAGTGGTCGTGCCCAGCTGCACTGTTCGGACACTCCCACACTTCTGGCCAACCAGGCCACAAGATGCCCATCCAGGGACGCCAGGGTCACACAGACTGCCTAGCTGGGACCCCTCCTGCTCCTGACATCTGGGCTGTGGCAGGACTCATCTGGAAAGCTGAGTATCCCACTGGGGCCCGCCCCAGCTCAGCCTCACCGTCTCATGGAAGGTCTTCACCACGGCCTTGGCGTTGCTGGCATCGTCATCCACCACAGCCTGCTGCAGGGCCTGGTCATAGAACTGCTTCACATCCTTAGCAATCTGGGGCAGAGTGGTCACATTAGTGGGGACCATCCCTAAGGGTATACCCTGCAATAAGCTTCCCCCAGTGTGTTTGGTCCCCATGCCACCTCCCCCATGGAACCCTTGAGATCCTCCTATCAGGCAGACCCCAAGAGGAGTCCCAGGAGAACCCCAAAACCCTGGACTAAGACCCACCCATCACTCAAGACCTGGGCAGAGGGCATTCCTCCACCCCTCTAGGCTCCCTGGTGGGCCCAGGCTCACCTGGTCCTTGTGGACGAAGCCCCAGATGCCGGCAGCCACTTCACAGGCAAAGAGGATCACTAGGCAGGTAAAAAACTGGAGAGAGGAGGAGGGATCAGGCTATGGAACGGTCCTGGACCAGCATGGGGTTGGCCTTCTGCAGAGGGCAGGTGCCCAGGTAACCAGCAGGTGTGCATATTATGGCCAGGGGAGGAGCTGACAGTATCCACCAACCCACATCCCAACCTGGGAGACAGAAAGCACAGAGCCCAAGACTCAGGCCCCCTAGTGAGATGCTAAAGCACTCACACAGAAACACTGCCCGGGGTCTGCAGGAGGGGCTGCAGGAGCAATGGAGAATCACTCAGGGGGGTTGTGGGTGGCCAGCCCCGGGCTGGAGCCCCTGGCAGGTGCATGCAGCAGTAGGCCTCCTGAGCCACCCTTTCTCTGGCTTGCCATGGGAAAGGAGACATGTGCCTCAACTTCCCCAGCTGGGGACATGAGCACAGGGCCCCCCTTCCAGAAGGGCCAGGCCTGGAAGGCACAGCAGGGCCTCAGTCTCCTGCCAGTGGGTGGTCCCCAAAACACTTGAAGCTGGTCTTGGGGACTCAATCTCTGTGATGTTTGTGGATTGTTTTTAAAGAAAATAAAAAGTTCTCCTTGGAAGTAGTAGCCTCCAGGACTAGACGGAAGTAAAACACGGTGAGAGACAATTTACAAACAAAACAGGAAAATCAGAGCCCAAGTTCTGGGGAGAGGCAGAGGCTACCCAGAGGCTGTTGGGCTGAACCAAAGACCCTGAGCCTGCCCCTGTGCTCATGGCCACCCCTTCCTCTGCCAGCTGGATGCTGCTCCCCATTCCAGGCCTAGGACTCCCCGGCCTCCTGACCTTACCGTCCCAAGCAGACACTGGGATTCCTGAATGGCCCCGTAGCAGCCTAGGAAGCCGACGAACATCATCACAGCCCCCACAGCAATGAGGATGTAGATGCCTGTGGGACAGGGACCAGGGTGAGTTGCTGCTTGGCACTGCCCAAGACACGGGCTTGGCCTGGCTGCGTGAGCTCCTCTGTGCCTCAGCCCTCTTCTGTGACACAGGAGGAGGACGACGATGCCAAGGGGAGGGCTGCACAGCACCCAAGTGTGCAGAGTGCTGGCGACTAGTGCCCCAGCACCCAGCACCCAGCACCCATGTCCACGCCCAGCTTGAAGGCTGGGAAGGATACCCGCTCTAGCATCAGGAGCTGCTTGGGGTCCCAGCTGTTGACCTGGGGGTGGTGAGGTGAAATGAGGTGGAGGCCCCCTGCTAGCACACAGCAGTCCACTCTAGCTGACCCCATCTTAGGGACGTCACCATGTGAGCCAGGCTGCTCTGCCTTGTACATGGAGAACTGAATGGAGTGTCCAAGCCACTGAGAGTGGCTGGGGCAGCTGAGGAGAGCACACCCTGCTGACCTGCCCATACCCACCAGTTTGGCATGTGTTCCTGGGAGGTAGGCAGACATCCCAAAGGGCAGGGGGTCACCAAGGCCCAGGAGGTACCAGGTCACATTGCTGTCCTGGAGCCCATGCCACCGCCTATCCCTTGGAAAAGGCCACAGTGTCCCTGTAGGGCTTTCCCAGCCCCTCATCCCATCCCCCCATCACCATGGCAACGCTGCCGGGCAGCCCAAACCTCTTTGCTCAAAGCCAGGCCCATTGTCCCCCAGGCTGGCCAGTCCAGGGAGAAGGAGCCAGGGGCCAGGACCCACCACCAGGCTTAGAAAAGCAACATATCTGGGACCTGGTCTCCTGGGCCCCCTCACTGGCCAGAGGACACCTCTGGCCGGCACCAAACACACCTGGCTGAGAAGTCTCCCATCGGTACACCTCACAGATAGCTCCCCACTTGGGGGGCACAGCACCCTCAAACTGGGCCTCCCTCTCCTCAGCCCTACTTCCAGTGTCCCTGGACAAAAGGGGCATTGCCCTTCTTGCCTTGAAGAGTCCTAGGAGCAGGAGACCCAAGCCTACAGGACTCAGGGACAGGCCCAGGGCTGCCCAGAGCCCCTCCCGTGTTCTGGGAGCCTGCAGTGTTCTGGGGGTGCTGAGCCAGCTGGCCCGTTCGCCTCCCCCGGCACTGCACAAAGCGCCTTTGTCAGAGCTGGCATCTGCTCCTGCAGGGCCCAACCCAGAAGCAGCGGGGGCTCAGGAAGGCCAATTTTGAATGGGCAGAGACTTGGTGGCCAGAGGGGCTCTGAGTGGTCCCTACCCACCGGGCACAGGCAGAGCCAGAGAGTGGCAAGCTCTGACATCCAACCCAACCTGCCCAGTAGTCCCATGCCTGAAGCTGTCCTCCAGTGCCCAGGAAGCCAATAACCAAGGAGAGGGAGCAGGTGGCTCTGGAGCTAGAGCCTGACATGGGCCACGGAGAGAACACACCATCCAGAGGCCTGCTTCCAATGCCCCCTGCCCTGGCACCGGGGGCCTGCCTGGCAGCCCCTTTCCCCTGGTACCACCCTCAGCAGGTACCTTGACAAGCCTGTGGTGTCCACCCTGCTGAGTAGGGAAAGGAGGCCTGAAGGAGCTGCAGCCCTGAGGGCCAACATGCCTGGCTGTCCTTGCCCTTGCCCAGCTCACCCCAACTGACCTCGTCTGAAGTGAAGTAAGCCCTCCACTCCTGTCTGGCCCCACTGGGCCAACAGTGACCCACACTGAGCTGCTCTAGCCACCGTCTCGGCTGCCATGTCCCCAAGAGAGTGGTTCTTGGCAAAAGTGCCTGCCCCAAGGCCACTTAACTCCAGCCCTGCAAAGCCCAATAACCAGGGTGCCCAGGCCCAGGGAGAAGGCAGGTGGGCAGCAGCACGTGCACAAGAGGAGAGAGATGTGCCGATGACACTCTGGCCAGGAGGCTGTTACCAGCTCGGGGGTGGCAGCTCCTGCATTTGCTGGGAGCCCCCTGAACCCCCAATACTCCTGATTATCTTAGAAGAGGGAAAAAAGGTCAGGGAGGGACCTCCCTGGAGAACCCCACCCCTCAGGAGTTCAGAAGGTACTGGTCAGGTCCCCCATCCCCTCAGATGTGGGGCAAAGCTAACAGTCTGCTCCCAAGGGAGCCTGGCCTAAGCATGTCACCAGTGTAGCAGGCCACAGTCTGCGTGTGAGCCTGCAGGGTGGGTGGCTGCCCCCTGGGAGGGCACACAGTACTGAGGCTACAGGGACCTGCAGTCAGGGCACGGGACCTCCCAGAACAGCTGGGCCTGGAAACCAGCCCCAGCCCCAGGCGCACCCACCCCTGTCCTGTCTGGACCTCAGCCACGTCCATGCTCTCTGTGGAAGACAGAGGTCCCGGGAGGAGGGTGGGTAGGGCAAGGGGAGAAAGGAGTGACAGCCCTGGGGTGATCAGAACTCTTGCCTATCCTGGGACACCCAGGTGGGACAGAGAGGGGCATTTCTGGGCTCCCAGGGCCCACTCAGCAGTCAGCATGTCTTCCAAATTGGTAAGAGGGCCCCACCCCATCCAGGCTCCACCAGGACGGAGGACAGCAGCAGGCTTCAGATGGAGCCCTGGACCAGGGGCCCCTCCTTTAAAGGGCAGAAACATCAACACTGCCAGAACTCGCAGGCGCCAGGCCCGCCTCCAAGGGAGGGCAAGGGGGAAGGCTGCTTGCACAGCCAGGGCCCTCCTCCTGGTCACCCTGCCTCTGGGGCGCTGGAGGCTCAGTCCCCCACAGGCAGCCTAATAAGGTAGCAAGGTGTGGCAGCAGCATGGGGGAGGGGGAAGCCTCCGATGCAGCCCAGGCATCCAGCCCCACCCACCCAGAGCCTCCCCAGAAATGCCTGAGTTAAAATAAGATCTTGAAACCAATCCCCAAGCCCTGCCGGCTGCCCGCCCTCCCTGGCCCCAGCCTAGTCCGTGGTGATTAGTGGGGTCCCCAGCAGCCACATGCCCATCCTTGGGTCAATCCTCCTGCTCCAAGAGCCCCTTTGGAGCTGGCTGGGACCCCGTACTGATGCCCACTTCCCCTCGGTCCCTGCCTCCTCCTGGAAGGCACTGGAAGCCCTGGGCTCTTGAGCAGACCCTGTGCCATGTGTCACTCACCCACATAGAAGGTGCTGGGTGCAGGCTTGTCTCCCAGTTCCAGGTAGAGCAAGCTGGTGGTCTGAGGGTCATGGCGCAGCCACAGAGCCACACCCAGGATCACGCCTCCGGCCAGCTGGAGAAAGAGTGGGGAGCAGTGTCACATGCAGCCTGCTGACAGCACCTCCAGTCGGGGAGGGGGCTCAGCAGGGACCACAGACGGGTCTTTTGGCCACCATTCACTGGAACCCAAGGGCCACCCCCAGCACCTGAGCTGTGACTCCAGGGCAGGGCTGCCAGGTGAGACAGGATGTACAACGTGAATTTCAGATCAACAAGGAAGACTACTGCAGTCCACCCATGCCCAGCGTTGCAGGGACACTCAGGAAACCCATGGATCTCCAATGCCAGGTTGACCTGATGTTCTGTCCTAAAGCTGGCCAGAGGCCACACCAGGACCTGAGCACCCTAAGGACTGCTGGGCCTTTCCCAAGGGGGCGGGGATCTGGTGGCCTCTAGGAAGTGGCAGGGGCATGACCGGCTGTGGCTTGTGGAGGAAGTGGCTGCTGGGGAGGGGTCCCTGCTCAGGGCTGGCATGCAGGGACAGGCTCAGGCTGAGGGAGCCCTCCACGACAGGCCATCCTGTGTATCCATGACCGCCTTCAGCCAGCTGGGGACTGCCCTTGAGGCAGGTCCCGACCAGGCCCAGCCCTGTCTTCCCCCAGCAGCTGACCAGGATAGATGCCTGCTGGGCCTGGGCACCTGGCCCTCCCTCCCCAGGCCATAGACGCCCCGGGTGGTGGCTGTAGGCTCACCCTGCTGCGGCTCTTGGTACCTGGCACCATGAAGGGCTCCTGCAGACACACAGACCCCAGGAATGGCGGGACACCCTGTGTCCTGCCTGCCCTGGCCCTCTTCTACTCCAGCACCTCTCAGCCAAAGACTTCAGAGGAGCAGAGGGTACAGACACTGTCCCTCGGACTCCTACTGTCCCTCCCTGCCCTGGTGTGAAGCACAGTCCCTCAATCCCTCAACCTGGGGACACTGTAACCCTGGGACCACAGAATCAATCTCTTCTGGGGTCCCTGACTCACAGTGGGGCCAACATCTCTGGACTGTCTGGGTAGAGGACCTCTGCTTTGCTGGAGGACACGGAGACCTGCCTGACACCTGGGCAGAGACCCTGGGGAGGCACATGCTGATGAGGCCCTGCCAGGGGCAAGGGCACAGGTCTGAGTGGCAGTCAGGTCTCCCATGGGGGACCCACCACTAGTTCCTTTGGGCCTCAAGGGCCCTGCCTTCATGCTCCACTCTACCCTTGCAGAAGGCCAGGCCACGGGGGGGGGGGGGGGGGCGGGCTTCCTGGAGGCAGGTGCATGGGGACACACCAAGAACAGCTCTGGGGAGGCACTGCACCTCCTTCTGGTCACCACTGGCAGTGAGTGCCAGAGGCGGGCTGCCCTCCAACAGGCATGTGGGGCGCTTGCTAGGGCCACCTGCCGGGACAGGCCCCTGCCCTGGTCTGCAAGTCTGGGCTGATGCTCACCCCACAGTGGACTCAGAGCTGTCAAATAGGAACAGAAACTGAAACTGGGCCTCAAGAAAAGCACCCAGTGGCCAGGTCCCGCTCTACCGGTCCTGGCCAGGGAAGCAGGGCCTGGGGGAAGGGAGATGCGTGTAGGACAGCTTGTGCAACCAACGGCACCGAAGGAAAGCCCCGAGTGGCCCGGGGATCCCCAGGTAGGCTGGCTCTAGGTTCTGGAGGGAAGTGGGCCGGCCAGGAGCTGTGGCCCCCAGGCCTTCAGGGCGAGGGCTGAGGCACCCCCAGGTCAGCAGGCCAGGGCGTCCTCCTGGTGAACCCGCCCATCTCTACTACTGCGGTTACAATGGCTCTTGTGACTGCACCCGCCCCTCCCATGTGGTTCCTCTGCTTGGGCCTCCCCCGTGGGAGAGGAATAGGCCCCACTTACCCGTCAGGGCCCTGGACGGAGGCTCATTCCCATCAGCCAGCACAGTGGACATTGCTGCCACTGAGGGCCCTGCTGGTCAAACTGGAAACGGCCTGGCAGCTGGGGCCCCAAGCACGTCCCTCGTGACCAGGCCCTGTGGTGGTGCCAGGGGTCCCCAGGGCTTTCTGAGGAGGAGATGGCGGGCAGCCCCAGGGCGCCACGCTGGGCTCCTCTGGGCCAGCTGCCACCTGTGGCTCTAGGGGAGCAGGCGACAGGCTGAGCTGCCTGGTAACTCTGGCTCCCACCGAGGCTCTGAAAACGTCACACGTTCGGTTTGGAAGCCGGTTCAGAGTTCATGGAGAGAGGTTCTGGGGGCTCCTGAAGGGGGGGAGCCCCAGAGGCCTGGTCACAAACTTTGACTCAGCTGTGGAAGCTGTGGTCACCCCCCTTCCTCTGCCTCAGTGTCCCCACTGTTCTGCAGGGGTGACCCCACCCCGTGCCCTCCCAGGCTGGGTGGGTACCCCACCTTCTCCATGCAGCTGGGCGGTGGGGGCAACACCTCCTGAGGGTGAGGGGAGCAGTGCTCAGCTACCCCAGCTGGTGGTGCGATGGGGCTGAGTCACCACTCTCCATCTGCTCAAGGAAGAGGGCTTCCTGTCGGGACTTCGGGTGGGTCGGGTGGCAGGAGGCTACCTCTAGGTTCGCCCTAGCAAGGGGCTGGCTGGGCCTTCCAGGCAGGGGAGAGCCAGACCCCCAACTGAAAGGGTCCCGAGATCTCCTATCAGAACAGCAGTGGGAAGGCAGAGGGAGGGCTGGCAAAGATCCCCAGGAGGGGCCCAGGAGGGCAGCTGGAGGTCCCCAGTGAGTCAGAGCTCGTAAGAATCCTCTTCCAGAGACCAGGGAAGCAGGACAGCCCCAGCTGGGACGGGACGTGCCTAACAAAGGACTTGTGGCCAGAGGATGCTCGGCACTCGACGGCAAGGAAGCCAGCCCCCAAGGCGCACAGAGGCAGGACGGAGGCCACCCTCCAGCACCGAACAACCCCAACCCGACCACCAGGCTGCCTGAGATAGAAAATGACCGCCACCCCTGTGCCCACGAGGGCAGCAGTGGGGTTCGGAGGGCCCAGCGCAGCCGTGGCTGATGCTCAGCCCTCCTTGAAGTCAGCCCCACACCTGCCGCACACCGGGGGCCCCTCCAGGTATTCACCCAAGAGAAGGAGCCCAGCTTCACACAAGACTCAGGTTCTTTCCTGTTCAGCCCCGAACTAGTAAGAGCCTGTGGGCCCAGCGCTGGTGACTGTGGGCCTGGGGCTCATCCTGCGTGGATGAGCCTGCGTGGATGAGCTCATCCTGCGTGGATGAGCCCCAGGCCCACAGGCTGAGCCCGTCCCTGCAGGTGGCCCAGCGAAAAGGGGCAGGACAGCAAAACAGCAGGCACCTTCTGACTCCACCTGTGTGAGCAGGTATGCGAGGGGGTCCAGGCCACAGCCCAGCACAGTGCAGGGAGGAAGGACAAAGGACTGCGTTCTGCAGTGGCGACCGTTTCACGGGGCCACCAGTGTGTTGACTTACTCCGCTGCACACTGTAATCCTAGGCCAGTGCTACATGCCATCTGCATCTACGGAAAGCTGTTTGAGAACCCCCGCCCCCCGTGTCCTGCATACTGACCACTGAGGGGAGAAAGGACCTCCTGACACTCGTATTTTCCTGGGCAGGAGCCAGACGTCCCCGTGGCCAGCAGCGAGCATCTGCACATGCTGGAGTCTTGTCCACAGAGAAGGAAAACCCAGCTGTGTAACTACAGAACACAGAGGCCAAGTCAAGAGCCCAGTGTCCATGGAAAATGGGGACTGACAGAGCTGGGCAGAGGGCAGGCATGAAGGAAGGCCCGAGCCCCTGGCTGCCAGGTCACATCTGACCGAGTGACTGCAGGCCCATCTCAGTGCTCCTGCCTCCAGGATTCTCACTTGTAAAGTGAAGTAGAGGCGCAGAAGCTCCCACACAGAGACAGGCCACACGGTGGACAGTACCCAGCTGTGGACAGCACTCGGGATGTGATCAGTTAGGCCTTAGAAACAAGCAGTCTGCAATGTCCCTTGCACCCCTCTCGGAGACAAGTCCGCTCCAAGCTGCCTGCAGAAGCAGTTCCCACCTGCTCCCTGACCCCAAGATACTCCTGCCACCTAACATACTCCCTGCTCAGGGCAGGGGTGGAGCGAGCGCCCAGGTATCGTGTCCAGGTTCCTGGAGGCCTCCACACCAGGGAACAGAAAGGCGTATTCATGACTCTGTGAAGGGTTTTGTTTCTTCCTGCTTCCTGAGAATTAATAAATAACAGACTCGACGTCAACAAGGGGGTGCCAGCACGCTGGGTCCCTGCCAGCCTGTTGGTGTTTCCCAGCAGCAGCTGATGGGGTGCAGGCTTGGGGCAGCTTCCTCCTCCATGCCAGCTGCCGACAGTGAGTGACCCTCAGCCAGACCCAGGACGCAGCCAGAGCCGGGGCTTCTTGGGGGCTCTCCCACTTTAGCACGTGTGCCCCTCCCAGAAAGGGTGGGGCTCCAGTCCCCCAGCTGGCTGGCCCAAGGGGTCACTTCAAGTGCTGCCCACAGTGCCAGAGGACAAGGACGGTTCTCAGGTCGGCTAGCCCCTTTAAGCTGGGCACCTAACTCCAGCCCAGACCCTGCCCCTGCCTCTGGAAAGTGGGGGTGTCTCAGGCTCCGTGTCTGCTCACTGCCAGGGTCAGGGTGCACGCACGTGCTGGGAAGTGTCCCAGCACCTACCCGCTCAGCAGCTAGGGTGCTGGAGGTGGAGAGGGAGGAAAGGCAGGATGCCCAGGTGACCTGGGTGGCGGGGAGCCCACCAAGGGGAGGCCAGCCACCGTCCTCCCTAGCCCGGGTCTCTGCAGACCGAGCTCCATTCTCCGTCCACTGTGAGGGGCAGTGCTTGGTCCGAGGGTGGGACTGGAACAAGTCCTCCTCCCTGGGGGACACAGGACCCTTCTCAGGCTTCCTTGGAGGCAGCCACTCCTCTAGGGCCCCAGTGTGGCCTCAGGAGAGGAGCTGCGGAGGCTGGGCAGGAAGGAGGAAGCCCGGCGAGAGCAGGAATAGATGCTCACCTCGGCCAGGAAGAGCAGCGCCTCTCACTGGGCTCTCAGGAAGCCGCCTGTCCGGTGTCTAAAAATAAATGCTAAGAGAGGACCTAGACCTGGTCTTGCCGACCAGCTGGGGATGCAATGGACTAAGACATGAGCACTTGGGTGCGGGGGGTGGGCTGGCCCTGAGGCGGCCCCTCACCGGAGGCAGGCTAGCCACAAGGTGCCCTGCTTGCTCGTCACACGTCTGCCTCCACTGGGAAGCCCACCTGCCCTGAGTGGCCCTGTGGGGGGAGTGGCCTGCCAGAGATGTGCAGGGGGCTGCAGGTGACCAGGACCCTCGGAGCTGTGTGCTCCAAAGAGGTGTGGGGACAGCCACGGGAGGCAGGCCGCAGGCAGGGTCCGAGGATGGGTAGGCCCGTGTCACAGCCAGCAGCACTCTGCCGGCTCAGGGCTGTACCTGCTCCACCTGGGTAGGACCGCCCGCCCCAGGGAAGCCCAGAGCCAGGCCACATAGGAGTCAGAGGCTGTGGGACGCGCTCTAGTCCCAGCCTCCCCCGCCCCCTCCTCTTGCGGTTTAGGTTGTTTGCTCTCAGTCTCCTTATCGCCAACCGTCTGGTCTGAAGACAGCCCCGCACAGCTGGAGGCCAGGGTCTCCCACGCCCTGCCTGGCACAGTGCTGCTTCAGGAGCCACTATCACCTCCTGGGCACAGAGGGGGGAGTGTCTGTGTAGCTGAGGTTGCTACACCCAAGGAGGGGAGCAGGAAGCAGAGCCTCTGGCCAGGCCGTGGGAGCCCTGGGAGCCGCGGGAGACCCCAGGGCTGCAGGCTGCTTCCCCCCACAAGCCAGGGGTCCACTCCAGAGCTCCAGCTCCAAGCCCCAGGACTGGAGCTCAGGCAGGGCAGGGACCAGGGACCTCGTTCCCACACCCTGCCAGCGGAGCACCTCGAGACACGGCCAGAAGCTCACTGGCAGCTGCACCACAGCTCAATGTGCAGTCACAGGTGACCACACAGACCCTCCGGAGAGAGTGCTGATCCAGCTGACCGGGGGCGTGGTGGGAGTAAGATGCCATTCGGGGAAGCACAGGTGCCCAGATGCCTCCTTGCTGGGGCCCTCAGGCTTTCCCCTTCCTGATAATGGCCAAGTTACCTCAATAACTGGGGCAAGGATGAAGATGGATGAGTTTCCTCTCCAAATCAGAAAAGGGCACATCTTCAGAGAGGAGAGCAGGGCCAGGAGCCCCAGGCCTAGCGTCTGGCTCCCTGCCCCACCTTACCTCCTTGGTGTGGGGACCCCAAGCTGGGCACTCTCTGCCCCCTCAAGGAGGATCCTCACCACCCACTCAGCGTTTCCAGACTATGGACTCTGGGCCTCTGGTTCTAATGCCCCTCTCTGAACCCGCAGCCTTTACCAGACCTGGAGCCCAGGAGGACGGCTGCCCCCAGCTAGAACCCCTCCCCTCCCATGGCCACAGTGCTGGTACGGCAAAGGCGGCTGCCCTGCACACAGGGAGTAAAAGCCAACTACCAGCTGACCGTGGGCCAGCCCCTGGGGCCTGGCCCTCTGCCACAGGGGTGCCCCCAGCCAGAGGCCACCCAGAGGACCCAGTCATCTCAAAAACTTCAGCACCTGCTTTGCAGCCCACCAGGTAAAGTGGCTTCTGTTGCACTCAGAGGTACACAGTACTGTGTAGAGGGGACAGGGTATTAGGAGGTCCAGAGGTTCCTGGAAGGCCACCCAGCAGGCTGGGTCAGAGTACTGGACAGGTGCAGGCCCCTGAGAGCCAATTCTGGATGAGCCTGGTTGTTCATGCGGCTGTCCAAGGAACAAGGTGGACGCCTCCAGCGCTGGATGATCACCTGGCACTCACTGCCTGATGGGTCTGTGTCCCAGGCCTTGGGTTCCAAAACCCAAGGCCAGTGCAAGGGTGAGAACCTGCCCCCTCCATGGTGCCTGGACTCTAAACCTTATTGATCTTACGGATTGCAGGACTTTGGGTTGGGAGGGTGTGGGGTCAGCCTCCCTGTCTGGGCTTGGAGGCAGCTAAGACTGAATTGGGACTGGATTTGATTTCTGGAGCCAGACCTGAGCTGGGGGGGGTGGTGGGAGAAGGCCTGGTGTGCCCTAGAAGGAACAGAGAGGGGCCTCTCATTAGACAGTGGCAACACGTGGGTCCTGGAGCAGGGCCAGCTGGAGGGGCACCAGGGTCCCAGGCCCCCTGCCTCCTTGCGGCAGCTCTGTGCCCCTGTCTGCCGACACCCTCACTGGAGCCAGCATGGCCAGGGACAAACCACAGACTTCCTCTTCTCAGCCCATCATGGACTGACGGTTGTCTCCCCAAAGCTGGGCAGCCAGAAGCCAGACGGCCTGGGGGCACCAGGGGAAGTCCACTCGCCCACCGGGTGCAACCAGGCACAGGAAGCCCTGCCCCCACCCAGAGCCTGCCTGGACTGTAGCCCCTCTGCAGGAAGAAAGGCCACAGTCACCAAGTAACAGTCATGTGCTGTCTGAGGGGAATATTGAATGCCAGTTAGCGCGGCCGCTAATCAGTCTTCTTTGAGGTGGGCTTGCCACCAGTCACCTAAGTCCAGAGGGGCAGCCGGTTTGGGGCAGAAGATAGGACCCTTCTCCAGCAAAGACTGGTGGCACCTCTCCCGGGCTCCCTGGCCAGAAGCCATGGAGAAGACCATCATGATGCCCACTTCACAAGATGAGAAGGGAGGCTCTGCAGGCCAGTCACCTGTCCCAGGACAGGGCCCTGCTCTCCTTCCTGCCCTACTCCCAGGAGCAAGTCTCAAAGCAGCAAGTCTTGGACACCAACGCTCCAGTAGGAGCCCCTGCACCCACCCCAAGGGATTGGATGTCCTCACTACTTAGTTAGGCATCTGCATGGTTTCCCCCTGCTTGGGCCGGCCTGCTGCTCATCCTCCTGCCCTGTCCCTTGTCTTAAGCCTGCTGCCCACACACTCACAGAGTGTCTGGGACCTCACTAGCCCCAAAGCAGCAGCCAGTCAGGAGAGGCTGAGAGCTCAAGGCTGCCTGGGGCCCTGCGTCTCCGTGTAGGAGAGAGTCGGCAATGGGAGTGTGCCTGAGAGACCAGGTTGTCACAGCGCTTCTAAAGAGGCAGGCTAGGCGGCCTGGGGTGCTCCAACCACAGGGACGCTTTCTTCCGCTCTGAACAGAACTTTAAAAAAAAAGTGCCGCATCCAGACACCCACTGTCAAGTTGTGCTCACCCAGCTTCCTGTGAGCCCCTGGTACTGCCCTGTGTCCACGTCAGGCCAGGCGCCGCAGGGTCCTCCAGGTGCCCTGGGAATGGCAGCCCCTTCCCACACACTTCCTACCCTCAGCTTAGCTCTCCCTGGCTGGACCCTGTTGGACATCGTGCCCTGCATCTATTTCCTGAGCTCTCCCATGCCGAACCCCTTGCCCCACACTCGGGTACATTAGCTGTCGGCCCACAGCCTCAGTCTCTCTTGGGGAGGGACCGTGAGGACCCCCCTGAGCGGCAGAAAGCAGAGGCCCAGCACTGGAGCAGCAGAGTTGGGCTCAATTAGGTCCATCCCTGGCACCATGGTGCTCTCAGCCACAGGACCAGCCCTGCGATGCAGGAGACAGAGGGGCTCCTCTGCCAGGCCCTCCCAGCTCAACTCTGAATTTCCAGCCAGTGCAGGGTCCACAGAACTGTGAACATAAAAAGACATGCACGTTCTGTGCTGGGCAGGCCCCTGGGGTGGGCAGGAGGAGCGCCCTGGGGGATGTGCTGGCCTCATCCTGGCTGCCTGGGAAACAACCCACCTCCTGGAGGCCCAGCTCCCAGGGGAGCCTGAGCGCCCTCCCAGCTGGGGCAGGGGGTGGGCCTCATGGGCTGATGCACAGCCCAGAGGCCAAAAGGAGGCCCCTTTCCTGCCTGCCCTTCAACTCCTTGCAGGGTCCTCAGTTACAGCCCGGACTCAAGACCAGCAAAGCGACACCCTGGCACAGGCCTGCCTCCAACCTGCCTGGTCCAGAGCAGAAAAACACCGATCAACATTACCACTCAGCAGCGGCCCCCAGGGCCATGCTAGGCAAGGCCAGCCCATCCCACATGGCCTTGCTGCTCCCCGTGGCCGCCCTGCCTCCCAGATGGTGTGCTGCAGCAGGCCATGCGGCACTGCCTGGCTTGGCAAGACATGCTGTGCCCCCCAAACCTACTCCAGAAGGGTCCAGACCAGTGTGTCTCCCCCACAAACATCCCATTGACCCTAGATCCGCCCTGGGATCCTTGGCTGTCCAGATGGAAAACAGATGTCCCCAGTCCCACACACTCACTCCAGGGGCTGCTTTATAAGTTTACCCGTCCTGCCTCAACTTGAGACACAGACTGCCTGTACTTGGCCCTATTCCTGAGAAGGGAGCCTGGGTGCACAGCAGCTGGGGGCCCAGAGGAGTGGCCAGCAACACCCACCCACATTCCCAGGCTGGGAAGAGTCTCCACCCCTTCCCAATTCCAACTCCGCAGGAAATGGAAACAAAAGGCCAGAGCCACAGAGGAGAAAGTGCTCCTCAGCCCAGCCCGGAGACTAGGGGAGACTGCACTCCAAAAAGTGGACAACCCAGCCCAGACCATCAGCAGGAACCGAATGCCCGGGCGCAGAGAGATTCTGATCTTTAGGGTCACCCTCAGACTGGGTCAACTCAGCCCGGGGCCTCACTCCCCGCCAAAGCTTCCACAGGCCCACAGGCCTGCGGGGGCCATACTGGGGCTGGAATCTGTGGTTGAGGAGGGTAAGATGGGCCTCCAGAACTGGGGCAAGGCGCGTACAAGCATGAGGCCATCCTGTTGTGCACTCCGCCCTAAACCCGACCCCCAGGACTGTCTCCAGACTGGAAGGTGAGCGAGGCAGGAAGAAAGTGGTGTGGACTGTCCCCACGGCTGGAGGAAAGTGTGCGCCCCCAAGCCCCAGCTCTCGGCCGCCCCTCCAGGGGCGGTGGCCCGGATGAGCTCATGGGGGCGGGGCGCCGGGAGTCCCGCCCTAGAGGCCCCTCAGTACCAGCGAAGCAGGGTGGTCCCCGAAACAGTGGCCAAGAGGGCCACGCGGGCTCCGCCGCCGCTGAGGGGTTGGAGTCCGGGATACGGGTTCACACGCCCCGCAACCATCGCCATCACGCCACAGGGACAGGTTAGCGGTCCCCAGACTAACGGGACGGACGGGACGGGGGGGCTGGGCCGCGACGCGCGGACACCTGGCCCGGCTGCCCAGGGGCGCGGCGGCCCTGATCCCGCACTGCGCCCGGTGCCCACAGGTGGCCCCTCAACTTCGCGCCGCGCCGCCACCCCGCCACGGGGCCTAGCGCTGCGGCCGGGCCTGCCCGAAAGGGGGTGCGCCTGGCCCCCGCCCGCCGCGACCCCCACTTCCCCTCGGCTCACCCAGAAGACGAAATTGAAGACGAAGAGCAGGTACTTGATGCACTTGGTGCAGCCCTCCACCCCCATGGCGGCGCGGGCGGCGGGAGGCCTGCGGGGCGCGGGCCGGTCCTGGGCTGCGGGCGCGCGGGGACGCGGGGCCGGGCGGGCCGGGGGGCCTGATGGGCAGGGGGTGTCGGGGCGCGGCGAGCAGGACGCCGAGCCCGAGCGACCTGCGGGCGCGAGGCGCGGGAGACAGGCAGGAGCGAGGCCCGGGTGGCGCAGGGGTCGCCGCGACGGCTTCGGCTGCGCGCTCGCTCTGTGGCCAGGCGCGCGACCCGTCCGCGTCGCTTATAGGCCGCTGCGGCCCCGCCCCCCTCAGGCCCCGCCTCCGCAGCGCTCCGCGCCCCTCCCCCTGGCCCCGCCCCTGGCCGCCGCGCGAGGGGCCGGGGCTGCAAAACCTCCCTCCACCTTCCGGTGCCCGAGCGCTTTGGGGTTGGCGACCTCGGTGCGGCGGGGACGCGTCCTGGCACTTCAGGAAGGCTCTAAGCCCCCGGGGCTGGTGGCAAAGCCGCGCCTGAGGACCGACCTCCTTCTTCCTGCCTCAGGCTCCCTGGACATGCAGGGAGGACTCCTGGAGGCCGGGATGCGCCAGAGAAACGTTCTCAGGCTGAGAGCGCGCCGTGTTCGCCTTACTCTCTCGGGAAGGAAAGTGGGTGGGCATGAGGTTGGGCCTGAAGGTCCTGAAGGTAGTGATTTCAGTCGGCAGCCCCTTGCCCCATAGAAAGGGGACACGCTGGCTGCTGTTAGTGGAGTCTGCCTTTGGAAAGGCCACTGGTGCACCCAGAGGTCATCAAGGTGTGGGGTCCCGCCGGCCTCACTGCTTCTGGTAAGGAAATGAGGACGGACTCTGATTCCCAGTGTCCGGGCTTTCTCCCCAGGTGAAGAGGGAATGCTATCTGTCACCAGAGGTGACACCTCCACCAAGGTGTCCTATGTCCTCCTCTCCCCAAAAGCTGGAGGACGGGGCTGCTTCATGAACAGAGCCTCACCTGGAGACCACGTGGGGCCACCCTTGGAAACCCAACCTTCATCCCCTGACCAATCCCACTCAGCAGCATCACTGCCCAGGGCAGCGGTGGGCACTGGGAAAGTGGCCACCAAGGAATGGAAGTGTTGATTGTATGTCATAGATGGTGGCTAGTGGATACCTTCCTGGACAGAGCAATTCTTTTGATGGTCAATTTGTAAATTTTTTTAATACTTTTTTTATTGGTTGTTCAAAACATTACAAAGCTCTTGACATATCATCCTTCATACATTTGATTAAAGTGGGTTATGAACTCCCATTTTTACCCCAAATACAGATTGCAGAATCACATCGGTTACACATCTACGTTTTTACATACTGCCAAACTAGTGACTGTTGTATTCTGCTACCTTTCCTATCCTCTACTATCCCCCCTCCCCTCTTCCCCATCTTCTCTCTCTACCCTATCTGCTGTAATTAAATTCTCTCTCTTGTTTCTTTTCCCCTTCCCCTCACAACCTCTTATATGTAATTTTGTATAACCATGAGGGTCTCCTTCCATTTCCATGCAATTTCCCTTCTCTCCCTTTCCCTCCCACCTCTCATCTCTGTTTATTGTTAATCTTTTCCTCATGCTCTTCCTCCCTGCTCTGTTCTTAGTTGCTCTCCTTATATCAAAGAAGACATTTGGCATTTGTTTCTTTTAGGGATTGGCTAGCTTCACTTAGCATAATCTGCTCTAATGCCATCCATTTCCCTGCAAATTCCATGATTTTGTCATTTTTTAGTTCTGCGTAATACTTCATGGTGTATAAATGCCACATTTTTTTTATCCATTCATCTATTGAAGGGCATCTAGGTTGGTTCCACAGTCTAGCTATTGTGAATTGTGCTGCTATGAACATCCATGTGGCAGTATCCCTATAGTACGCTCTTTTAAGGTCTTCAGGGAATCGTCTGAGAAGGGCGATAGCTGGGTCAAATGGTGGTTCCATTCCCAGCTTTCCCAGGAATCTCCATACTGCTTTCCAAATTGGCCGCACCAATTTGCAGTCCCACCAGCAATGTACAAGTGTACCCCTTTCCCCACATCCTCGCCGGCACTTGTTGTTGTTTGACTTCATAGTGGCTGCCATTCTTACTGGAGTGAGACGGTATCTTAGGGTGGTTTTGATTTGCATTTCTCTGACTGCTAGCGATGGTGAGCATTTTTTCATGGACTTGTTGATTGATTGTGTGTCCTCCTCTGAGAAGTGTCTGTTCAGGTCCTTGGCCCCTTTGTTGATTGGGTTACAATTTGTAAATTTGTTTTTGCTTCGAGCTTGCATCTGAGCAGTACAGTGTACTTCTGTGTTCACGAGCGTCAGGGTGAACGACAGCAAAGGATGTCAATCTCCATATGGGGGTCTGTAGGACGCTTTCTGTTAAAAGGGTGCAGAGTGGACCTTCTGTGTGGGGAAGGTTTCTCTGCATGCCCCGGATGCCTGCTGTCCCAGCAGTTCCCTGCTCTTTCCGGGGACGGGACACTTCTCACAGAAGGTGTGGGATGCGCGTTACATCCCTGGTCCACCAGCCTGAGGCAGGCCATGCCCGGCCAGCTTGTTCTGTCCTCTTCCTTGGTCATGCACAAACATTTCTCAGGTGCCCACTGTGTCAGGCACTGCTCCAGGAACTGGCTGTGGAGGCCTGGCAGCCAGGACCCCTCCCTCAAGGACCCTCTGATGGGGGTGACAGGTGTCGCTCGATACGATGCTCATATCCGTGCCGAGGAGGGAAGTGGTTCCAAGGATGCCGATGGAGGGGCTCGGGGACCCCCTCCCGCAGGCCGTGTTGAAGGAGCCAGGCCTCGACGCCTGCACCTGCCTTGCAGCCAGCCTGGAGCCAGAGGAGCCTTCCTGGGGAGGGGTGGGGGGGGAACCCAGGGAAGCCCTCCAGGAGGGGGCGGGGCTTGACACAGGGCGGGCAGGCGTCTGGGCCAAAGACCAGAGAGGTTCCACCATCCACGGGCTGCAGTGGGGCCATGGGAGGGTTCCCCAGGCCTGGCTTTGGGGTTGAATGAGGACACAGTGGCAGGGAGCTACCTCAGTCCCGTGGGCACCGGAGCCTTGCTGGGGGGATAGGCTGCCTCTCAGGGCCCCACACCTGAAGCACCCTGCCCAGCAGCCCCCCAGCTCAACCTTGTGGGGACCTCAGGACCCCTGGGGGCAGTGTCTGTGACGGGTGTCTGTGTGGTCATGCAGCTGGTGGGTGCCCCAGAGCACATTGGGGAGGGCTTCTGCAGTGGTCTGAGCCCAGCCCAGCCGCGAGCCACTGTGGACCAGCACAGAGGAGCTGTGCCCGAGGGTCAGGGGGCTGCTGGGCTGAGCGACGAGGCACAGTTGGCAGTGGGTGGGGAAGGGAGCCCGGTGGTTGCCGGCTGGTTCCTCAGTGTCCCCCTGTGGCATGGCCGCTGCGCAGCGTTGCTGGTGGATGGAATGTGGCCCAAAGCCTCAGCGTTCAGACAAGGGCTCCTGTGAGCCTGGTGTGACCGAGACAGTCCTCGCCTGGCACCGGCCCAGGGCCATGACTCAGGCCCCCACAGAGCAGCAGTTGGGGAGAGCGCAGGACCCTCTGTGCCTGATCTCCACGAAGACCGCCCAAACCAGAACCAGCTGCTCTGCACACACAGCCTGCGGTGGCCAGGGCGCCTGCCACTGTCCCTGGCCACAGAGTCAAGAGCAGGTCGGGAGGGGGAGAAAAGGGACAGGGAGAGAGGTCAGCGTCCTGAAAGGATCCGAGTCGCACAGGACAGAGCCACGGCTCGTCTCGGTCGGTGCAGGAGGAGCAACCGGAGCCCTGGGCTCTGCTGTGAAAGCAGGTCAGTGGGACACCGGCCATGGGGGCAGCTGCGGGGACCACAGCACAGTCCCGCTCGGTGGGAGAGGACTCAACACTTGCATTCAACACTGTCCTGGGGGGTCCAGCCCAGGCGACCAGGCAGGAGAACCGCATAGAAAACACCATGTTGGAAAGAGTCCAGGGCCCTGGTCTGAATGGGGGTGCCCCAGGCTGAAATGGTGCCCACCAGGCGATGGCACGAGGAGGGGGCTCAGGAGATGAGGCCTCAAGAGCTAGACCTGTGCCCTGACAGAAGCGGCTCAGGGCTGGGGAGTCGCTGGGTGGTAAAGCACCCCTGGGGTCAACCCCTAGTACTGCCGGACAAAATTGAGGTCCAAGAGAGGTCCCTGCTTTTAGGGTCACTTTACTACTGAGCTACATCTGAGATACCCCTCCTTTTTTGAGACCGGGTCTTACGGAATCACCCAGGTGGCTCTTGAGCAGACAGTCTTCCTGCCTCCGCCTCCTGGGTCACTGGGATTACAGGTGTGTGCCACTGCCCCTGGTTCCCTTCAGTCCAGGCGAACCCAGAAGATGACCATCTGTGAGCCAGGAAAGCAGCCCTCGCCAGATGCCAGGTCTGCCCACATCTCCGTCGCTGTCTTCCAGCCTCCAGAACTGTAAACACGAATGTCTGTTGTTTCTAAGCTCTCCAGCCTCTGGTATTCTGTTACAGCCTCCCAGACAAGTCAAGACAAAACCGTTGGCTCATTGCATGACACTGCTATATAGAAAATCCTCAGAAACCCACTAAACACCTGCGAAGGCAAACCCGTGTGTGTGGCAGCAGGGCAGGGCGTGACCCAGGTAACTCCTCTTGTGGTCCCACAAGTAGCAGTTGCGTTGGTGCAGGTCACAGTCACGCTGGCGTGCTTCATGACCAGAATTACAGATGTTAACGAGACCTGGGCTGAGCTTCCAGGCGGAGCGGGAACCGTGTTTTCTGATGTTTGTTCCTAGAGGACGGAAGAGGAGCCAGACTTTCGGGGAAATATGGGATTTGGGGGGAAAAGATTCCTTGCCACAAGAGCCTAGTTGTGAGGACAGGCATGTCAGGACCCCAGTTCCCGAAAGGGACGCCAGGCTGGCAGGTGACGGGGCCAGCTCCATGCCCTGGTGCTTCCAGCCCCTAGAGCAGAACCTAGGGGTGCCTAGTGGCTTCCATCCGGTCCTTACCTCCACCCGACCACCATGGGTTTGGAGGGAACATGAGGGGTGACCCAGTTCTCGCTTGTCAGCGCTGACCAGGCTCATGCAGGGCTGGTACCTGCCCAAACCCAGGCTTTTCTGGTCAGAGTCACCTTGCCCTAGCTGGGGCCCACCTCCTCCTGCCTCACCCTCTGTTGTGGAGGATGGCCCGAGCCTCCTGAGCCCAGACCCTCACTGTCCAGGCCTCTCCCCTGAACTCCCTGGTCCTCATTCACTGCTGCAGGTTCCAGCTGGCGAACTGGCCCTTGACTTTGGGGCGATCAGGGAGGCCTGCGTCCCCACAGGGACCCCACACAGGGCTGCCCTGAGACCTGAAGGAGCGGCAGGAGCCCAGGGAAGGAAGGTCGAGTTGCCGGTGAGTGCAGTCTCACTTGTCCCCAGCCTGTGGACCCAGACGGGCTGGAGGGACCGCTGGACCTGGAGAGGATCCCCCACCCACAGGATGGAGCAGTGTCCACAGGGGAAGCCAGTGGTCTACAGAGAACAGAAAGTCTGGCCGGAGACGGGTCTTTCAGTCTGGGCCTGGGAATGTTCCGAGACGGGAGGAACTGGTAGACACAGCACAGAGAGAAGGTTCTGGAGTCCTTAACTATCGCTGCCTCCTGCTGGAGTGGACGGGCTCTGGGGAGGCCCTAATGGCTGCGATGTACACTTAGGCCCAGGCTCTTGGAACAGCCCAGAGAGCAGGCGGGGATGGGTGGGTGCCGGTCCTTGGTGGGAAGACGGGCTGTGGGCAGGGTGGGGTGGGTGTTCTAATGATTCAGGTCAAAGAAAACGAATAGCCATCCATCGAGCCTGCTGCTGCTCTTCCCACACGAGCTCAGCGCTGCTTTCCAGACCAATACGGAATCACTGAGAGGAAAAACTGTCAAAGCGAGACCAGCTAATGAGGAGGTCCGGGGGTCGTGGCAGATGAGGGTCAGGTTCAGGATGGGCCCATGGGCTCTGTCCAGGGGCCTTGGCCGTGACCCAGGGATAGGAGAGATGATGACCCTCTCCCCACAGGGCCCTGGACATGTGAGGGCGAGTGGTCCTCGTCACAGCACCCAGAGCAGAGGGACCCACCAGGCCAGGTCAGGACAGAGGGCCCTCCGCGGGGCAGACAGGAGGGAGGGAGTCCACCTGCCCAGCCCTGTGGGCGGGCCACCTTGGCTCCTCTTCATTCTCGTCACACCTGGTCCCTCTCTCCTCACGGCGCTTCCAGAGAAAGTGTCCAACGGCTCTTCACCCCTTGACCATGTCAGAGTTGCTGGCCAGACCCTGAGTCCCTCTCTGGTGGCCCCGAGGTCCAAGCTCCTCAGCGACAGGAAATGGGCATCTTCACGTAAGGAAGGGCCTGCCCGACCCGGCCAGGGTGTGGAGGGAGGCCGCCCTCCAAGACCTGCCCCTGGTCTGCAGTTGCTGCCGCTGAGCACACCCCGCCTGCGACGGTCAGTCTGAATGTCCACTTGATGGCATTGAGAGAGACCCAGGAAAGGCCTGGGGGGTGGAGCTGGGTGTGTCCAGACACAGGGGCACTGGGGCACAGCGGGGCGGCACAATAGGCGGGGGTCTGCAGGGGACAAAAGGCGGAAGGAGGAGGAAGTGGGCGGATGCAGGCTCCATTCTCCCGGAGCTGGGTCTGTGGCTGCCGCCATCACCGTGCACATCCGGGCTCCAGCTCCCCTCTCTTCCAACGGGAGCCCTCTCAGCGATGCCCCAGGGAGATGCCAGGCCTGCAGCCTCAGCCGGGCTGCCCCAGAGCCTGGGTCCCTCAGGGAGGGCCAGGGTGTGCCCAGTGGCACCCGCCAGAGCCTTCACGGAGACGCAGGGAGAGGTGGGGTTACGGGGGATGGGCTGATCACGGAGGCTGAGGACCCCCCCAGAGGCCGGGTGCAAGGTGGAGGACCTGGGGCTGCTACCGCCATCAGTCCCAGTGCAAAGGCCCCACAAGAGGGAGCCTAGGGTGTAATCCTCTGTCCCCACCAAAGACCTGCGATCAGAGGGCGGGGTCCAAAGGCCAGAGAGGCTGGGCTTCTGGCGTCCAGGGGCAGGGCTGGCACCCCAGTCACAGGAGAGGGACTGGGGTGGGGGAGGGGGCAACTGCGAGCTCTGTCTGGGCCCTGGGCTAGAGGATGGTGCCCCCACATTGGGCAAGGCGGGTCCTCCTCACTCAGCCACTGGTTGACATGGCTCCCCCGGGAGCACCCACAGACCCCCTGCTTTGCCAGCTTCTGGGCGCTCCTAACCTGGGGAAGGTGGACACCCACGGCCCACGAGTCACCCCTTCCCAAGGCAGCACGTCTCCTTCCACCACACTTGTCCCCAGAAGGACAGCCACCCAACACGGCACGGCCCGCTGAGTACGGCCAAGTCTGCCGGACCCCTTCCCAGAGGGGCAGCCAGGTCCGACATCCCACGACCTGAGGAATGTGAGGCAGTCGACGCTCCAATACAGAAAAAAATGCACGATAAAGGAAAAGGAGGAAAGGGTTCTGCGAGAGTGTAGGTGACCACGCGCCTGTTCAGTTACACACGACAATGGAGTGTGTTCGGACAGACCGTCCACACCTGGAGGAAAGGTCCGTTCCTGTGCCGGTGCGTGCTGTGGAGTTCCCTGGTCGCATACTCCTGTACCAACCTGGGAAATCTGCCTCATTCCATTGTCTTGCCCATTCCCACCCCCCTTCCCTTCCCCTCCGTCCCCTTTGTCTAATCCAGTGAACTTCTATTCCCCTCCCACCACCATTGTGTGTTAGCATCTGCATGTCAGAGAGGACATTCGGCCTTTGGTTTTTGGGGATTGGCGTATTTCACGGAGCATGATAGTTTCCAGTTCCACCCATTCACCGAAAATGTCATAAAATCATTCTTCTTTATGGCTGAGTAATACTCCACTGTGTATATGGACCACATTTTCTTTATCCATTCATCTATTGAAGGGTGTCTAGGTTGGTTCCCAGCTTAACTGTTGTGAATCGAGCTGCTGTAAACATCGATGTGGCTGCATCGCTGCCGTGTGCTGAATTTAAGTCATTTGGGTATAGACCGAGGAGTGGGACAGCTGGGTCAGATGGTGTTCCACTGCAGGTTTTCTGAGACACCTCTGTACCCTTTCCAGGGTGCGCCCCTGTTCTCCGCCGGGACTAGCTCCTGGTAGTCACAGGCCTGCTCCCAGGTGGTGGGGCTGCATCTGCAGCTGCCTCTTCCCTCGCCCCCTACGTGCACCGGGCCTTCAGCAAGCCCCTCCGCTGCCCTTGGTTCTGCCCTGCAGGGACAACTGGACCTTCCGGTGGACCTTCCATCGTCTTGCCTGGGCTGGGGGTGGAGTTCCCCTGAGGGGCTGGCGGTCCTGAGAACTGCCCTGGGACACCCTGCTCCCTCCGCTGTGCAGCGGCCGTCCCCATCAGTCGCCCACAAACAGTAACTCCTCGGCCTGTTGACCAGAGGCCAGAGGAGCCAGAGAGCAGGTGGCATCTCGTCCAGTGTGTCTCCTGGGGGAGCATCCCCCCCTGGACCTGGGGCCTCCAGGCCAGCAGAGCTAAGGTCCTGGGAGCAGGAAGCGAAGCTTTGCCAGTTCGTCTCTAGGGATCACGGGGAGTGAGTGGCCACTGGCGTCCACCCCTCGATTCCTGGACCCCTGAACCCTGGCTGGGGGAGAAACGGTAGCGCACGGTGGACGCTGCCTCTGCGCACATCAACCTCCCGGAGGACCTGGGCCTGCAGGGCAGGCCACGCAGCTGGCCGGCCTCTTCCCACGGCCGTTCCGTCGTCCCACCCAGCCTCGGCCTCAGGGTGGTGGGGCCAGGCAAGAGCAGAGCTGCCATGGACGGGGCCTGCTGCCCATGGACAGGGGAGTGTTTGCTCCTCCGTCAGAAGCGAAGCCGAGCTGTGATGTGAGTGTTTCTGTCCCTCAGATCCACAGGTGGAGGAGCGTAGCCCACAGGGCGAAGGCCTTAGGAGGAGGGACCTCAGGGGGACCGGGTCACACAGGGAAGCCCCAGTGAGAGGGGCTGGGCACGTGTAGAGGGAGGTCCTCGCCCTCTCCTCCCCCCGAGGGCACAGCACAAGGAGCAGCCCCTCACCAGACACGGGGCCCCTTCTCTGAGGTTCAAGGGGCACGTCTGTGGACAGCCCGCAGTCGATGGAGTTGTATGCGAGCGCCTTCGCAGGCTGATGACGCGTGTGACACGGTGAAGGGGACCAGGCCTCCTGTTACCCCAGGGATGGCCACGTGGAAGAAGCTCCTCCAGCAGGGACACAGAAGCACCCCGACGTACGCCACCTGCCAAGGGGGCCGGCCGGTCTCCTGGGGAGCACTGCCACCTGTGGGGCTCGGTGCTGGTCCAGCTGCAGGCAGACGAAGCAGTTGGTGTGGATGCACCCGGGCTGGCTGGGCAGCGGCGGTCCAGGCTGCCGAGCCCCCGCGTCCCCTCCTGCCTGTTCTGGGGCCCTTTGCTCAGGGACCTCAGGACGGAGATGGGGACATTGAGGCCAGTCACTGTGACACACGTGATCCTCTCCCCTGATGTCCAAGGCTCCTCTGCTGAGGCCACCCTGGGCTGAGCCTTCTCAGGGGACATGTTCTTTGCCCACGCAAATGGCCACCCACGTCCCCCTTTCCCTCATGTCTTGGTCACCAGTTTTCCAGTCATGTCCCTCCCAGTCCTTAGCCATCCAGGCGACCATTGGACGGAGCCCTGGTTGGGGATGACCACAGGCCTGGCCTTTTCTCCCTCCAGGCAGAGGTACAGCCTGTGTGCTGCCCGGGCTCGGCCCCCTGGCAGGCCCCCTGGCCATGTTCTCCTGGAGAGGAGAAGCGCCCACGTGCGGTGGTCTCTGTGTGGTGCAGAGGCAAACAGGCCAGGCTGACCCTCTGTCCAGTGGCCATAGGGAGCTGCCCATGAGGCCACAGGAGCAGGCTGAGAGGAGGCAGAAAGCAGGAGTCGGGATAGGTCTGGGGACTTCTCAGTGTCACCCCCTGTGCCTTCAGGGCCTGCTGGGGTCTGGTCACCTGTCCCCCTGTTTCTGGCTCACTGGGTCCAGTCAGTGCTAGGTCTCCAGGCCAAAGGGACAGCTGATGGCTTGGGAAGGGGATCAAGGTCCCTGTGGTCTGTTGTGACAAGGCCTGGGGATTGAAGTGCTCCCGAGCAACGGTGGCCAGGTGAGGTGCTGGCCTGGCCAGCCTGGGGGCCTCGTGGACCAGCGTGGGCCAGGGGCAGTGCTGGCCCAGCAGTGCCTGCTCGAGTGGAGAGCCCCATCTGGCACAGCAGCGGTGCTTGTGGTCGACGGCCCAGGGCCACTGGCTAGGGCCCAGTGCCCTCGGCAACGGGCAAAGCGGGCACTGAACGGGGCCTCCTCCAAGTCCTTGGTGGTGCCACGGACCCGCAGTTCCTCCAGGCACTGCATCCTCTAGGTTTTCCGCTGTCCCGGGTGGGGGCAGCTCTAGTGGCCCTGCTGGCCTCACCACTGACCTCACCACTGGGGACTCTGCCAGCTGCTGCACGTTCTGTTCCGGCCTCGCGTCCTGGGAAGAGCCACAGCCCCGGGATGGCTTTGGGACTCACTGGGCCACAGCGCGAAGGACCTGTGCCAGAGCCCGTGAGCCGCTCCGCCCTCCCTAGTCCCTCTCCGGAGGCCACTGTGAGCTTTGCGTCTCCCAGAACCAACGACAGGCCGGAGCCGGGGCCCACTGGTCCCTCAGCTCGGCCTGTGTCCCTGTCTCCAGGGCACTGGTGAGAGCCTGGAGGTCCCTTTGGGGAAGGTGGGGTCAGCGACTGCCCACCTCAGGGAACCGAGTCTGTAAACCGGCTCCCGTCCGGGGCTGGACTGGGTCTGTCTCTGCTTTTATGATTCCAGTTGGACGTCTGCTTCCTGGACCTGGAAGCTTTCTGTGACGTGAAGCAGGTCCCAGTGAGCAGGCGTCCATGCTTCCCGCCGCAGGTCAGCACCAGCTGACCTCTGACGGCCGCTCTGCCCGCGCTGTCCCTTAGGCCACCAGAGCCACCTTGCTAGGCACTTGGGTGCCACTGCTCAGCCCCCGCCGCCTGGGCCATGTCACTGTCAGGGTCTTGGCAATGTCAGAGCAGCCATCCAAAGGCCCAGATCCCTAGGTCCCCAGGGGTGTTCCCGAGTCTCACAGGAGAGTCTCAGCCCCTGGCTGCTTGACGCTTCCGGGAATCACCAGGGGCTTCGTGCCCAACTGGTGCAGAGGGCAAATTCCAGAGGGCCACTGACACAACATGCACACCTGGCCACGCACGGTGGCCACGTCTGTCGTCCCCGCCCTGTGGGAGACTGAGGAGGATCACAGCTTCGCAACAGCCTATCTCAAAACCCAATACCAGGGTGGGGAAGGGTGGAACTTGGTGGCAGAGCCTTGCCTAGCAGGGCCTGGGTTCAATCCCCAGTACTGCAAAATCTAGAGGATTTTAAAAACAAAGCATGTGTGCACACACACACGCACACACGCACGTGCACCCATGCACACCCACACACATGCGCTCATGCACACGCACACTCATGCACACGCACACATGCACACACACACATGCACACATGCACATGTACACACACGCATACACATGTGTGTGCCCAGTTCTGGAAACTGAGAAGTCCCACGGTCTCTGCCCCTGACTGGACACCGGGAGAAGCCAGTGGTCCAGCACAGTCCACAGCCAAGGCCGAGGCCAGCAGCTCTGAGAGTGTTCGCCCGTCCAGGGCCGGACAGACCCGACTTCCAGCCTCAACCATGAAGCAGGAAAAAGAAGCCCCTGCCCACCTCCTGGGGCTCCGTACTGGCCCATCCAGAAACGCCTCCCAGGCGCCCAGAGGCAGCGCTGAGGGTGGGCCTGCCGCCAGGCACGTTGGCGGTGGAACCCCGCCATTCCGTGCCGGCCCCCTGCCTGTCTGCACCTGGCCGGGGTCACACTGGCCGCACATGGGTGCCCAGAGAGAGGAGACGCCACACACACCGGCACTGCCTCGTCCCTTCTCCCCTGCAGCCCTTCCCTCTCTTCCCGTAACCCTTTCCTCTTCCTCTTCCTCTCCTTTTCCTCTTTCTCTTCCCTCCCTCCCTTCCCCCCTTTCTTCCTTCCTTTTGAATTGGGGATTAAACCCAGGAGTGCTTAACCACTGAGCCACACCCCCATCCTCCTATTTTTTATTGAGGCCAGGTCTCCCTAAGTTGCTGAGGCCGGCCTCAACTGGCTAGCCTCCTGCCTCAGCCTCCTCAGTAGCACCCTGCCAGTGCCCATTTCCATTCCTGTGTGATGCCAGCGACCTGCCACCTACAGCCTGTTGTTCCTGACACAGTGGGCTCCTCACCCAACACATGGACATTCAGTGTGTACTGCTTGGGAGGTTCCTCCATGTACCCAACATGTACTGTGTGCACACTCAAATGCACACATACACCGTGTGCACACGTGCGCACTCACACCCCAGCCTCCCCTCCCCTGTGGGACCTCAGCTTGGATTGTCCACCCACTGGGCTGGGCTCCCCTCTCCAGTGCCCTGTGGCTTCCATCCCTGCCCTTTCCTTCCTCCTCCAGTGCTGGCTGCCCCGTGTGGCTACTGCCCACCGTCTGGTCTCTGCCCTGGCCACTGGGCTGCAGGCTGTGGCTGCTGGAACCGGGTGCTCCTGGTAGGAGCCCAAGTGAGGGATCCGGCCTGGCCTCGGGAAAGCTGGGGTCTCACCCATGCAGGAGGCTGGGAGGGGAGTCCAGGCTGACTCCAGGCAGGGGTGGGTGAGGCCGGGGCACCCCACCAGCCCTCAGGTTCCCTGGGGCCCCAGCCTCTGCCTTGCTTGAGCCTCCACCCTGGAGGCGGCGGCTGGCTGAGTCCCCAGGGTCTATTTCTAACCATCCCAGCAGCTGACATCCGGCTGCCACTGTGGTCACGGTCCCACCCGGCCCCTCCTTTGCCATTAGGAATTCGGATCCTTGTAGCCTGGAAGTGAGCTGTCCCCAAACCCTGCGAGGGCTGGAGTCAGGCTTCTCCAGGGCCACCCTGAGGGGACCGTGGAGGAGCAGTGAGGCTGTAGGCTGGGAGGGGCCTTGGGCTCAGCATCCAAGAGCAGTGTGTAGGGACGGCGCTGCCTGGCGCTCTGGGCCTGTGGGTCTAAGGAATGGCCACAGCTCGGATCTAGGTGGGCTGCTCTCCAGCAGGAGAGCGGGGTGAAGGGCCAGAGGAAGGGGCCCTGCGCAGCCTGGGGCGGGCTCAGGGGCTGTTGGTCCTCTCAGGTCCCTCTGGTGCCGTCTCGGGGGTCAGGGAGAGCCGTGGCCACAGGCTGCGTCTGCCGCGGTGCATGGCGCCCAGCAAGCCCATGAGAGACGTCCGGGAGGTGCCGAGGCCCTGCCCCTCCTCCAGCAGGGCCACCCTCCTGAGGACTGCGCCTGTTTCCTCACAGGGAAGTGGGCAGCTCTGGACACCAGCCGGGACCATGACCTTCCCCGCCCCAGAACGAAGCTTGGGCCACTGCTGGCCTCTGTGGTTGGCTCTCTGTAAACTGTGAGGCGTGCTGGGCACGGTGGCCCCATGTGCAGTCCAGCAACTTGGGAGGCTGGGGCGGGAAGGAGGCTGAGGCGGGAAGGAGGCCGAGGGGGGAAGGAGGCCGAGGGGGGAAGGAGGCCGAGGCGGGAAGGAGGCCGAGGGGGGAAGGAGGCTGAGGCGGGAAGGAGGCTGCGGGGGGAAGGAGGCTGAGGGGGGAAGGAGGCTGAGGCGGGAAGGCGCTGTAAGCCGGGGTAGGTCAGTGAGCCAGGGGAGAGGCCAGGCGTCAGGGGAGGTAGGGACGGAGGGTGCGGAGGGCAGACTGGTCACCAAGGGGAGCACAAAGGGTGGCTGACGGGAAGGACAGGGACAGATGAGACAATGGAAGGAAGAAGCTCTGGGGCTCTAAAGCCCCCTCCCCACCATCTCCCCCGAGGCCTTTATGACGGTTTACCTGGGGCGGTGCCGACCCAGCGCCCCACTCTGCGAGGCCGGCTCCCTCTGAGCCCCGGCCCAGCCCGCGGTCCCTGGTTGCTGGGCCCTTCTCCCTGTTGGTTCTTCGACTCCAGGAAACACGGACCCGACCTCCACCCGACGGCATCACCAGTGGGAGCCACCTCCAAGTCACGGTGAAGGGGGCGGCCGTGTGGCTCTGCCCGGGCCCGGGCTCACGCCCAGGCACCAAGGAAACCGAGAGAAATAGATAGAGGGGTGCTCGGCGGGCACCGGCAGGGGAGGACAAGGGCCAGGCCGGCACCCAGGCCATGAAGGACACGGCGGCCTCCTGGGCCCCGCATGTCCACCCTCAGCATGGAAAGCCTGGGCGTCCAGTCCAGCCCAGCTGCCAGGAGAAGCCCCAGGGGTTCAGGTGCTGAGAGGGGCCTCTGGGCCGGTTCTGGCTCGGCTTCTGGGGAACTTGCTAGAACTTCCCACAGTGCATCGGGGGAGAGCCACAAGGGCCTTGGGAGCCTGTGGCCAGCCTCAGGCTGAGGCAGGGACAGCTGGCAGGATTATGGAGGACTCTAATAGCACAAGTGCTCAGGAGCAGGTCACGGCCTGCTGTGGCTGGGAGTGTCCCTGGCTGACCCCAGCATGGGGCCATGTGAGAACGGGCTCTTGTCCCCGTGTGGTCAGGGCAGGCCCAGCCCAGAAGGCGCGAGCTAGGCTCACTGGGGCATGTGAGGGGGGCGAGAATGGAGCCTGGTGGGGCGTCCTCCAGCCAGTGCCCTCAAGGCCCAGGTCTCCGTCCCCTGGAGGAGACAGTCTCCACCAAGGCCCAAACTGGGTGTCACTCCAGCCAAAAGCCAGCAGCAAGGTGACTCAGAACACTGATCCCACACAATAACGGGCCCAGGAAGACGCACGGTGGGAATGAAAAGTCCGTAGAAGTCCATGCTACTGAAAAGGCTGCATCGAAGTCTCATGGGGTATGGCCAAGGGGCTGGTGTCTCACACTGGTCGAGGCTGGAGTTAATGAGCTGAGCATCTCACCAGGTAAATGGAGTCAGACAGAAGGCCCAAGCCCCCGGAGCCGCAGAAGGAAATCACAACCTAAGAGCAGAGCTTAATGGGACGACGGCGGGGAGAGGCCACGGAGGGAGCCCAGAAAAGACCGATAAAGTAGCAGTCTTGCAGAAGCAAAATGCGGGGAAGGTCAGGAGGGCAGTGGACAGGCTCAGCAGGAGGGCAAGAGCGGTCCACACGGGCCAGGATCACACTCCTGCACGTTGGTCCAAAAGAAACGAAGATCTCTGTCCACTCAGAGGACAGCACGTGGATGGTCACTGCAGCTTTCTCCATAATGCCTGAGTTGGGGTCATCCAAAAGATGCCTTAAAAAGTGGACGGTTAAGCCAGGTGGTGGCCATGCCTGTCATCCCAGAGGCTCAGGAGGCTGAGGCAGGAGGATCACAAGTTTGAGGTCAGCCTTAGCAACTGAGTGAGACCCTGACTCAAAAATAAATTTTTTTTTTTTAAAAAGGATGTAGCCACATCAATGTTTATAGCAGCTCAATTCATAATAGCTAAACTGTGGAACCAACCTAGGTGCCCTTCAACTTAGATGCCCTAAGTGGATAAAGAAAACGTGGTCCATATACACAATGGAATATTACTCAGCCTTAAAGGAGAATGAGATGATGGCATTGGCAGGTAAATGATGGAACTGGAGAATATCATGCTAAGTGAAGCAGGCCGTCCCCAAAACCCAAGGCCGGAGGTTCTCCCTGATGAGCAGACAGATGCTGGCCATGTGGGGTGGGCAGGGAGGGACGAAGGCTCTGGGGTTGTGCAGGGGGAGGGGCAGGGCAGGGGCTGTGGGGTGGGAAGACGGTAGAGAGACAGACATGGTCACCCTGTGTACTGTGTGACCACACAACTGGGGTGGAGAAGAGGCACTCTCCTAGTGCACAGTGTGTCCCATGCACGCTACTGTCACTGCACTAGTCAGAACAAATTAAAAATAGAAAACCGCCTGGTGATTGTAGCTCAGTGGTAAGTGTCCCTGGGTTCAATCCACCGTTCCCCAAAAAAAGGTCAAACAAACTAAACACACCCTCCCCCCGCAGGCTGTGCTCAGCCAGCAATAACTAGCGCTGCAGCGGGAACAGACCTGGGGAATTGTGACAAAGGTGACCAGTGGGCGTGCACTGTGTGGCCAGTGTCAGGTCACGTGTGAGGGTAGAGGGCAGGTCAGTGGCTGTCAGGGTGGCGACTGCTGGGGAGCTGGGCCGAGGGGGCCTGAATGGACGGCTGCAGCGGTGGCCACACAAAGTCACATGTGATGTGACTTCACACGCTCACACACTCACACACATACTCACTCTCCCTTCACACACTCACAGAAACACACACACACACACTCACACTCACACACACATACTTACTCTCCCTTCACACACTCACAGAAACACACACACTCACACACACACATTCACACACACACACTCACATACACCTGTGAATAAGAGCAGGTGCAGTGGTGAAGTGTGGGTCAGCCCGTGGTCTCGATGGGCAGGACGGCGGCCTTGGGGCAGGGGCTGGGGAGGAGGCGGGCCTTCCGGGCCTTCCTCTCAACTTCTGTGAACCTCTGATTGTGTGGACGCAGGGTGTTAAAAAGTGTAGGCCACGGAACCAGGAAACTTCAAGGAAAGGAAGACGTACCAGGGAAGGAGGGAGCGGCACCCGTGGCCAGGAGGGGCCAGTAGGAACCGCGGGGGGGCACAGAGAGGGAGCTGTGTCCGCTGTGTGGCACCCGGAGAGCAGTGGCTGGGAGCAAGCCCCTCTGCAGGAGCCTCCCCGCGGTCTCCGGGCCCGCCCAGGCCGCCGTGCGGGCTCCACCTGGGCCAGGCCCACTGGCCGCTGCCTCTCATTCACTAACAGTTGTGAAGGCCAAGGTGGAAGTAGACACAATTTGATGTCCTTACTTGTTTTTATCTGGAGATAGTAATTACCTAGGGAGACTTATAAATGGTTTTCTCATCATAGTTATATTTTAATACCAAATCTTTAAAACATTGATATCTTGCTAAAAAGCACAGCTTTTAAAAACAAGTTTTGTCTCTCAAAATGCAATGCATATAATGCCAGAAATCAACTGTGCTGCACTAAAAACCAACAAAAAGCATCCGGTCCATGGCTTTGGGGGACACCTGAGCTGGGCCTAGGGCTGGGTCCCCCCTGAGGCCGGGTCTCAGGCCTCCACGGGGAGTTGCTGGTCTCAGTTTCTTGAGAGGCCGCTGCCCATGGGTGCCGAGGAGGGGGACGGAGGCTGTGTGAAGAGCCCCCGTGGCCTCCCGTCCTCTGCCTGATTGACTTGCTCAGGCTCTGAAGAGGGGCTGGCACGGGGCTGTGATGCCAGACGGGACCCCTGGGCTGGTGTCCGATGCCACTCAACCAAGCCGTGCCATTTCACCTGCGAGGGGCCCAGGCAGGGCCCGCACAGAGGCTCTGCGTGTCAGCCGGCTCTTTTGGTGCCGTGTCTTAAAGACCCAACCAGAACAAGGTAGAGGAGAAAGAGTGTATCTGAGGGCTCACAGTCCCGGAGGTCTCAGTCGGCCGGGGCCTGAGGCGAGGCTGAGCATCTGGAGGAAGAGTGTGGTGGAGGGAAGCGGCTCACTTGGTGATCAGGAGCACAGTGAGACCCCCCCCCCCACTCCCACCTCCTCCGGCAGCTCCACTCAGTTAATCCCTGCCAGGGGATTAGTTCACTGGCGGGTTAAGACTCTCACAACCCAATCCTTCCTCCTCTGAGCCTCTTGCACTGTCTCACATGTGAGCTTCTGGGAGACACTCACACCCAGACCGTGACAGTCCAACAGAGAACGGTTCCTGGGAGCTGTGGCCAGGTGCAAAGAGGAGACAGAGGCTTACCCCCGGGTCCTGGTCTGTTCTTGCTGCTTTCACAAGAAGCACAGCAGTTGAACAGTTTATGAACCACGGGCACAGATTCCTCCGTCCTGGAGGCTGAATTCCAGCACTGGGGTTCAGCACCGGGGTTCAGCACCGGGTGGGGGCTGCTCTCATGCTGTGTCCTCGTGGGGTGCCGGGTAGGCAGCACAGACCAGCTCTCAAGGGTGGAGCCTCGTGTCCTAACCGTCTCTCTGGACACCCCCTGCTAACACCTGGCGGAAGGTGACGTTCCCACATGAATTGTGGGGGACAGGGATACAGACACTGAAGCCACCTCTAATGGAAATGGCTGGCTTTTCCTGGGTGACCTCAGCCTCGCAGAAGGACAAGCATGCAACGCTCACCTTGGTGTGGGCAGCGGGAGCCGCAGACCCGCAGGCCCGCAGGCCTGGGAGACTCTGTGCCCCTGGGGCAGCCAACAGCTCTGACCCCTGGGAAAGGGAGGAGCGGGGGACGCAGCCTCAGGACATGGAGCTGGCCCAGAGCCAGGCTCCTGCAGCAGTTGGTGGCTGGGAGAAGAGGCTGGGGTGGACGGGTGAGGGAACTGCACCCTTAAGACTAGGGGACATTCCCAGGGTGTGGCTCTGCTGGGTCTCAGCTCAATGGAATCAGCAGTGAGAGCCATCTGGGGACATGGGAAAAGTGACTGTGGGTTGTTTGGATGCATCAGGGAATTACTGGTCACTGAACTAGCTGTGCCAATGGCTGGTGGCTCCGTTGGAGAGGAGCTTCCATTTTTGGAGATGAGTGCTGAATTTGCTGAACTATTTATCTATTTATGCTTGAAGCACCATGCTGTTTGTAATCTACTTTAATTACAAACATCTCATTGCAATTACTTTAAGAAACACACAGAGGGGGAGGGGACAGGGCGAGGGGACAAGGGGAGGGGACAAGGCAAACGGCTGCCACTGTGCTGAGGCAGGTGGCGGCGTCCGAGGCCCTCGGAGTGCAGACCAACAGACCCGTACACCAGGCGCACATATTCTACACACATGCTGCACGCATGCTTCTGCAGATCATAGATGTGTTTGAAGGACCTGGCTTGTGTGACTGGGGGCTGCAGAGCCTGGACTCTGGGTCAGGCAGGCTGAGTCTCGGACTTGAGGCCAATTCCTTCCCAGGAGCCTCAGTCTCTGCTCCGAAGCCTTCTGCTGACCGCGCGAGGCCCAATCTGGTGGGGGGCCCCACCTCATGGGAGTGACCAGCTCTACTCCACGTTTACTGATTTTATTTGATTTTCTTTATTTGGTACCGAGGATTGAACCCAGGGGTGCTTTACCACTGAACCACATCTCCAGTTCTTTTTACTTTTTATTATGAGGCAGGTCCTTGCTAAGTTGCTGAGGCCAGGCTTGACAGGCGATCCTCCTGCTTCCGTCCTCCCAAGTTGCTAGGATCACGGGTGTGCACCACCGCGCCTGGCCCACGTGTGCAGATTTTAAACGCTCGTCACTGAAAAACACCCTCCCGGCGACATCTAGACTGGTGTTTGAACAAACAGGAGGGCGCCGTGCCCTGGCCTGGGTGACACAGATTTGGCTATCAGTGTACCCATGTTCACTCTAATTTTCTTTCTGCTGCTTTTCTGTATTGCAGTTTCATGAAAAGGTAAAAACAGGAATGAGGAATCTTGGTTCGTCAGCAGCCGCCACGGAGGGTGAAAGCCCAGCCACGGACAGGAGACTGCATTCAGCACCGAGCGAGCTCCCGCCATCTCCACCCAGTAACGCATAAGGCACTCCACAGCTCAGTGAGAAAGGCCCAGGGCCCCCCAACAGCGGGCAGGGGACACAGACGCGGAACAGAGAGCAGACACAGCTGGTAAACACGGAACCAGGTAAAGGAGTGGGCAACTGGGGGGCCACTGGGAAGGCACGGCCTGCAGCACCGCCAGACGGGCCGAGAAACTGACGTGACTCCGTTTCTGAAAATAAATAAATCAGCAGCTTCCACCTCAAGGCCTGTCCAAGGAAGCGGGCGTGACCCTTGTCCTGGGAAAGACCCACAGAGCACTCCTAGGCACATACCCCACTGCTGAGTTGTTTGTCTGTAAATAACAGGAGAGGTCTGCGGCCAGGTGTCCCTGATTCCGTCAGGCTAGGTGGGGACCCATAGCAACCCCCTAGCAACCTCCTATCAGCAGGAGACAGGGAAATACCTGGGATGCCAGATGACCCCCCAGTAGTTTATGGTGGTTGATAACACGTTGGGAAACCATGGAGTTCAGCACGTACACCCCTCGTGGCCTAAACCAGTCAGTTCAAAGGAACCCCCCTCTTGTACTAACCAATCACCTACCCAACTTGTTCCCGCCAGTGAATGTGCTAATCAATGTTAAGAGTTGTTGTTTGACTTGTGGAATGATTTGCTGTGTGATGTTGTAACTCATAGAGTGTCCCCCCAAAACCTATAAAATCTCACTGGTCACGAGACGGGGATTCATTCCCTGGGGCCGCTGTGTCGGGAACGGTTGTGAGTCCAGGCTCCAGCTTGCAATAAAGACTCTTGTGTGACTGCATCGGATTCGGCTCCTGGAGGTCTACTGGGGTCCCCGAATCTGGCATTACAAGGCAGGGGTTAAATGTGACCAGGCCATGTCCAGGCCGGAGCACCCGGTGGGACTGGTGAGCCTGTGCCTGGGGACAAGCACTTGGAGGTGCACGGGGATCCCTCCTCCGGCCGGACTCCCCGGAGCAGAGTGCTTCACCCAGACCTCTGAGACGCCCCAGAGGACTGTCCCCGTGGAAGCCACACCTCCCTTGACCGGCTGGGCCCCTCAGCCAGCCGTCCGTGGCACCCGCCCGGCTGTGGGTCTCCCATCTCTCCAGGGCCTGGCTGTACCTCTGACGGAGCCAGGGACACTCACGGCCGAAGGCTCCATCGCTTCAGAATCTCCTCTCACCGGAGCCTGTCGGTCCTTCTTGGCTGCAGCCTCCCCACGGTCCCGGACACAGCCCACGGTTTCCGAGTTTTGCCTCAGCCTAACGAGGGAGACCTTTAGCCCATTCCCAGTGGAACCCAGGTCTCCGCGGGAAAGCCCCTCCGCACGGCGTCCCCTCCTGTCAGCTTCCTGTCACCACCCACGCCAGCCTCCAGGACACCCGTGCTCTGTTTGTCTTTGAGTCCTCACCAGGTTTGCCAGAGGGCCCCACCCTCCTGTCCAGGCTTTTCCCAGCCTCTCCTCCGAGCCTCTCCCACCCTCTGCTGCCCAGCTCCTGAGCCGCCTCCCCGGGGTCAGGCGCAGTTACAGTAAAGAGCCAGTTTTCCACATGGGTCCACGCTTCTTTGCTGTCATGTGAATCCTGACGCAGGGTTTTCTTTTCAAGAAAAGAGGTTTATTTCATCTCATGGTTCTAGAGGTGCAAGGGCTGCACCTGGAGATGGCCTCCCTGCTGGCAGAGCCCTGGGGTGGGGCAGGGCATCACGTGGCCGGACAGAGGGAGCATGGGTACGTCTTTGGTCTCCCCCTTCTCATAAGGCCTCCAGGACTCAGCCACGGGGCCCACCCTGGCCACCTTATCTGATCACATCAACTTGTGAAGACCCTCCTTGAACAACAGAGTGGCCTCGCTTCGTCCTCCCAATGCTCAGATGGGATTAAACTGAGTACTGAAGACCTGGGGGACTCTCAGGCACGCTGTGGCGCTACCTGTCATTGTTTCTGGATGAGAAATGGCCTCCCGGCCAAACCCAGGGGACCATGGGAGGTGGCTCGGGACCCACGGGGGCTGCCATCAACGCTGTGCTCCAAGGAGACGACCCGTGCCTTCACGTCTAGCTTCCCGGGCATCCATCAGGGCCACAGCCGGAGGAGGTGGCCTCGACACCCTATAGTGCTCTTTCCCCAGCCAGACTCCGCAGGTAGAGGGGTGCAGAGGGGCAACCCTGTGGGCGTGGCCCAGGACAAGTCCCAGAAACAGCCAAGCCTCGGAGCCCTTCAGGACTTGCACGCCGGTTTGGAGATCTTAGTAGCCAACAAGGAAAGCTTCGGCCCCGGCACGAAACAGCTGTGGAGGCCCCTGGGTGATGGCTGGGTGCTAACAAGGGGAAATGGGCATGCCCAGGTGGCCCCAGGCCTCTCCTTGCCCCAGCACCTCTGGGAGAAGCAGGCAAAGGCCGCAGCAGCAATCGACTCCGAGGAGGTGGTCACTGCCTGGTGGCTCTCAGAGGGACCCTCCTAGCAGGTCAGTTGTCTCCGTGCCTTGTCTCTGGGCGAGGGGTGGGGATGGGAAGGGGTCGGGCTCGCCCCAGGCCCCGGGCCCAGCCCCGTCTCCCTGCTCCGGGGGCAGAGGCGCAGGCCAGGCAGAGATGCCCGGGAGCTCCTCCTCCTAGCCTCCTCACCTCCTGCTCCTGCTCCAGGCTCTAAGTGGGGGAGTGACAGAGCGCTGGGTGCTGTGGAGCCAAACAAGGCCAGGTGAGGCCTCCCAGAGTCTGGGCCACTCAGGTGAGGCCTGTCCCCGGAGCCCAGAGTGAGTCAGAGGGAGGGATGTGAAGGGGAACTTCCCCTGCGCTGGGTGAAGCCGGCAGCCTCTGGGCCTCCTTTCCCTCCACCCCCACAGTGTACAGGGTGTCCTCCTCCACTCGGCTTCTCAGGCTGCAGAACCAGAGGGGAGCAACCCCTGGAGACGGGGCTGCTGGGGCCCAGAAGCCTCAAGACATTGGGGTGCCTCCCTTTGGGGGTGAATCCTGCGGCGAGTGCTTTATGTGGGGTGAGCGTGTTCTTGTCTGTTCTTGGGGATGCTGGGATCACCCTGAACTCTTGCTGGGGAGTATATCTGTGTCGGCAGGAGGACAGGGGGCACGCATGGGCTTTGTCCTTTGGGGCTGTGCATCGTGGGGTGGTTTATATTTGGGGGAGCTCTCGCCTGGCCTGGGTGGGGGCAGGGCCCCCTCCCCCAGTGGAAGCTCTGCCCTGAGCTGCGCCCACCTGGTGCTCCCCAAGACTAGGAGGTGGACTGAATTCTGCAGACATGCAGGTGGCTCAGCACAGAGGTGGGTGAGTGTCCAGTGACGGTGGCTGGTGCGGCAGGATTTCCGAATCACTCCGCCCACCCCACGTCCTGACTGAATCCTGTGGAGCCGGCTGTGTCCAGCCCCAAGTCACTCTGTTCCACAGACCAGCTCTTCACCCTGAGTGTCTCCATGTCAGTCCAGCACTAAGGCAGAGTGACCCGGTGACTCCTCTGGGCAAGCCGGAAACCACCGAGGGTGGACGCACAGGAGTTAAGGAAGAGAGTAACCCAGCGGCAGCCATCGCGAGGCATGAACGGATGACGAAGTTGTGCTAAGAAAATGGACCATGCGTGCACCTTGGGGTTGGGTCAGAGGCACGTGGACGCAGGGACCTGTCAAACCTCTACCCAGGCACCAGCCTGTGAGTGTATCTGACCCCCCAGAGCACCCGCACCTGGAGCATGTGGAAGGAGACCACCCAAGATGGCTCAGCAGGCGAGCAGGTGGGCAGCGCCTGGCACGGTCTGTCCCTCGGGCTTCTTGGCTGGACTTTGTGATGGTCCCGCAGGACTCTTATCTGCCACCCGCATCCCATCACCTCTGCCTTTGCTCCGCTCTGTGTCTGACCCTGTGGCCACTGCTGGCCCTTCTGTGACCCACAGATCATGGTGTAAAGTGCCGTCTGAGACTTGAGTGAGAGAGGTTGCCCTGAAGACTGGCATGGAGAGTGGGGCTGGGGCTCAGCGGTGGAGCAGTTTCCCAGCGTGTGTGAGGCTCTGGGTTTGATTCTCAGCACTGCATGTAAATAAATAAATAAAAATAAAGGTCCATTGACAACAAAGAAATATTAAAAAGCAAAAACGAGTGGCATGGAATGGAAGCGCCTGTGGGTGCCACGGCACGGTCCCACCACCGAGTGAACCAGGGTGTCTGTGAGGGACAGTGCCGCTGTGAATCCGCTGTCGCTCAGTGCACTCTGAATCATGCAAAGACAGACGCGCCCAGTCCGCGTTAATGGCACGGCTCGCTCCTGGCAAATCCCTCAGAACCTGTGCCTGTGACATCTCTGACAACGCGATAAGGTTTCTGCTTCAGGATCCTGACACGCTGCACGTGGTGGAGCTGGAGGGTGCTATTCTGGGTGCGATAAGCTGTCCACAAACGGACAAGTGCTATGAGATTCCATTTCTGTGAGGTCCCTGAGTCACAGATCCACAGGGACAGAAAGCGGGTGGGGGGGGGTTCCAGTGGCTGGGGGAGCTGGGAGCCAGCCTCTGGGGGACAGAGCTTCAGTTTGGGGGGATGGGAAAGTGGTGATGGCGGCACAGCAGGGAGGACGTGCTCAGTGCCCCGGTCGGGCGCTGAGCCATGACGGGGATCGGGAGCTTCGCGTTCCGTGTGTTCCCCACAGTTGAAAAGATCCTCGTTCAGTCAGGAGAGGCTGCGGGGGCCTCGACCCCTCGTGGACCTCGGAGCGCAGGACTCTTAGCTGGTGAAGTGGAGGATCTGAAGCTTGAGGGAGACTTCCCTGCCCTTGTGGTTGAGTGACGGTGGCCACAGGAGGAGGGATGGGCATCTCAAGGAGCAGAAAGTGGCCCCCATTGGCCCCGCCCGCCTGTCCCCAGGAGAACTTGGCCTGTGAGACCCTGAGGGAGAGCCCACCCAGCCCAGCTGGACTCTGCCCTCAGAGCCGTGGGCCGCCACGTTTGTTAGAGCAGAAGAGGAGCAATGGAAAGAGCAGCAGCAGTTTAAGTCTCTGTATGACAGTCCCAGAAAAATGGCTGGGCTGAGACCTGACAGGATCACCAGCTTTGTGGCCCCCGTCATCTCCGGCTGCAGTTGGCACCGGGGGATGGGGCATAGGTCCACACCCAGCTGCCTCCCCGAGAGCCGGGTGAGTTCTGTCCACCGTCGCCTGCTTGTCAGGTCTGGTCTGTGGGGGCCCCAGAGGGTGGCCTCTGCCTAGGACAGCAGCGGCAGGCCCTGGGTGTGTGCTGACCGGCGCTCTGGTCCTCCTCGGCGGCCCTGCTTGCTCTCTTCTCCCCTCATTCCATTCTGCAGCGTCAGAGGACCACCCTGGGCTCCGTCTGCTCTGCACGGAGTCTGTTTATCTGGCCAGTCTTCCCCATCCCCTCCACCTGAAGGACGGAGCTCATCTTCCTTAAGGGTCCTGTGGGGCCTGTGGCTGGTGCCTCCCGTCTGTGGGCAGACGAGTGGCAGGACAGGGTCGAATCAGGGGGTAAGCTCTGGAGCCGATGAGGGTCATGCACGCATCCTCTTGGACCCCATGGCCAGCAAGAGCCTCTGCTTCAGAGGAGCGTCGAGGTACAGGTCCACCCTGGGAGAGTGTGAAGCGGCTGGGCTCCTGGACTTGGCAGCCACAGGCTCTAAGAAGCAGAAAGAATGTTGAGGCCATTCTAGAATGTTCTAGAGGAGACTGTGAATCTGTTCCAGAACATTCTAGGGAAGACCGTGAGGCTGACATAGAATGTTCTGGAGGGGACTGTGAGGCTGTTGTAGAACATTCTAGAGCAGAACTGAGGCTGTTCTAGAACATTCTAGGAGCACTGTGAGTCTGTCCCAGAAGGCTCTTTAGGGGACAAGAGGCTGTCTGAGAACATGGAGGGGCTAGGCAGGATCCCAGGCAGGGAGGGGCCCAGATGACCAGAGTGGGGCCAGCAGGGGGGGTGACTGGAGCTGGCAGGCAGGGTGGCCGAGCACCCGGGAGCAGGAGGGACGTCTGGCTTCTGGGCATGGGTCCTTCCTGGCACTGCGCATGGGGAGTCCTGATAGAGGTCCTGGCCCGGGGCTGTGCCTGGGGGCCCTGGCAGCCCGCACCTCTCTGTGCCAGTGTCTATGCATAGCAGGTGCCAGGCCAGGTCTTGGCAGGGACTGGAGGTGGGCAGTGTGGAGTGTAGACTGGTCTGGCCCCGCCCAGTGGAGCTGACCATCAAGTGCTTCCTCTGGAGACCCAGACATGGCCCTTGGTCCAGGGGCCCCGCCCACCCAGACAGACACAGACACCTTTGGGCCTCCTTCAGGGCTGTAGGACCCTTGAGGCATCCAGTGGGCACGGGGGCCTACCGAGGAGTCAGGGTGTATTTGCCTCTGCGGTCCAAGCCACGGCCGGAGCGGACGGCAAAGCAGAGGAAGGAGCTGAGCAGCATGGCATAGACCTGGTGGACAACCAGAGGTCCCCGAGTCGGCAGGGACACAACACTGGGGGGGGGAGCCCCGGGGGGTCTGGATGTCGCAGCATTGGGAGGGGACAGCAGACCCTGAACCCCCAAGGCCACCTCCTGGATCAGAGGCTGCTCCACCCTGAGGACCCTGGCGTGGCCCAGGGCTGTCAGCTGAGGCTGCCTCATCCTGCCTTCTGTGGCCCCTGGACCAAGGGCCATGTCTGGGTCTCCGCAGGGCAAGAGGAGGGATGGGGAAGGGGCATCAAGCGAGGGCGGGTACCATGAGGGCCAGGCCGGTGCTGGTCAGCATGAAGGCGATGTTCTGTGGCGTCTTCAGGAAGCTCCTGATGCTCTGCAGACAGTCCTAGGCAGGGTGCAGCGCACATGGTGCCCACCCTGGCCAGACCTCCCTGCCCAGCATGACCAGCCTCGGAGGAGCCACGGAGAGGCAGGACCCTACCCTGTCAAAGTCAGGTTGTGGGAACTTGGGGTGCACCACTTTCCTGGGGAGAATCACCCAGAGCCCTGGATGAGGCCGCAAGGGCAGGCAAAACCAAGGATCACAGGCTGGCTGCTGTAGGGCCCCAGGGACCGCCGTGCCTGGCCAAGCTGCCCTGGGCTCCTGTACTGGCCACGTGTCCAGCTCCTGCAGGTGGCCAAGGGCAACACGGCACCTCAGTGTCCAGAGCTCATAGGGAGGACAGAGGAGCAGCCCACGGAGGGGTGAGGGGCTTCCCTTGCTGCCCTGTGCTGTCCTCCCCTCACCGAGCACAGGGCAGCACCCACCGAGGTCCTCCCCAGAAGGGAGGTGGTGTCATGGCATGGTGGCATCTGCCCGTGCTGGTCTCATGCTGCCTGGGTGACCCCCGAATCTCTGCCTGCCCTGACCAGGAGGCCAGGAGGCCAGGCGTTCCCTCCAGATGTGCTGGCCAAGAACTGTGGGCTCTAAGGCAGCTGCCAAAGTGGCCTCTGGCTTCCTGACATTAAAGGACACGGGCACTTCCCACTCAGTAACCCGCTCACGCCTTCACCGTGACCCGGTCCCCAGGGCCGAAGCTGAGAGTCCACCTCCTGCTTCTCTTTCTCCTGGACAAGAACAAAAGTCCCTTCATTCTTCGCTGGGCCCCAACTTGCCTTTGATTCTGAGATTCCAGTTCCCAGAGGGACAAAGGACCCAGGAGCCACACGGTGTTGTCCCACCCTCCTGCCAGCAGGCGTCCTCCTGGCCCACACCAGCCTGCCCCTGCTGGCCCCTGCTTCCCCCGGGGGCATGACAGCCAGGCCCCGGCCTGTGTTTTGCAGTGGGTCCTGTGGACTGCCCTTGGGTGGAAGGGCTCCCTAGCTCAGTCCCTCCCAGCACACTGGCCCTGGGGGTGGGGGCGCAGTGGACGGTCCTTCTGGGCCTCAAGCCATTTCCCACCCTTCTCCGTTTCTTGGAGGGTGGCCAGGCACATCCACAGGAGATAGGGCCAGTCTATTTCCAGGACAGTGGGGCGTCGCAGCAGAGGAGAAGGGACGGCGGGCCAAGTCCCAGTCCAGGCCAGCAGGAAGGGCCATGGCCTGGCCAGGGCTGCCCTCAGCTCAGCCGTCCTCCTGGAATGCCCTTCCTGCTGCTTCCCCCAGCCAGACCCGATACCCTCTCTGGGTTCCAGCACAGAGACCTTTTCTGTAAGCTTCTAGAAGTTTCTGAGGCTGGGTCCACCTGGCCCGGGGGAGCACCAAGCTGGGAGCTGTGTGAAGGAGTGAGTGGAGCCCATGCCTGGTGTCCAGCTGACACAAGGGCCTCGGCTGAGGCCAGGGTCAAGATGGCTGCCGTGAGCTTCTGGCACAGTAGCCCCCTGCTGCCCCCCTCCCAGGGGACCCTTCCCTAGGCCCTTCCACGAAGGCTCCGTGGGTGTGGGAAAACCAGGTCAGGATGTCCGTGGGGCTCTGCTCGAGGCCTGCGTCCTGCTTGGCCAGGAGGCTCTGCCTACTCCTTACCTCTCTCGCTGCCTCCTCGCCCCGACACGGGTCGGCTTCCCTGCTCCCCAGAAGCTGGAAAGGGGACCTCTTTCCACAGCACAGAAACTGGAAGACAGATGCAGGGAGCTGTGGGCAGCGGTCAGGATGGTGGGGAAACTGAGGCACCCATGGACAAATGACCTAGGTGGGTCCTGCAGAACCGGCCCCTAGAGGCAGGGCTTCCTGGGTCACAGCTGCTTCTGCTGGGGCACAGCCACTGGCAGCCTGGGCCTAGCCAGGGGGAGGCCTTCCCTGTAACTTGGGGGCCAGTAACCCTCGCTGTGGGGCCACGGTGCTGTGGCAGACGGAGCGCCCACTTGCTCTAACACTCTGTCCTCGCCGTCTGGAAATCCTTGTCTGAACAGGACCTGCCTTTTCACTTTGTGTCTGGCCCAAAGATTCTGTGGGCAGCTGTCCGGGGGAGAGGATTGGAGCTCTTATCCTCTACCTGAAAGTGGGCAGCCATGGCCTGTGTCCTGGGAAGCCCCAAGGCTGGCCCAGGATGGCTGACTCAGGAGGGTGTCCAGTGCCCATTCTGTGTAGCACACTGAGGTTGACCACCTGTGGCATGCTGGCAAGGGGAAGGCCCTGCCCCGACTCACCGTGTCCTGGATGGCAGCCAGCTCGGGCCACTGGATGCTGGACGGGCTCCTCACCGCCTGGTCATACACCAGGTCGTAGGTGTCCAGCATGGCGTCCTCCACCTGCACCAAGAGCACCACGGGAAAGCCTGGGCCCAGGGGAGCTCCCGTGAAGCCCTGGAGGCCAGGCAGGGCCCGATGCCCCACAATTCCCCCCTCCAGGGGGAGCTCCAGAGGCTCTGGGCACTGGTCACAGGAGTCCTGGACTTCAGTTGTGGGCCTCTTTCCCCAGGATGGCCTGCCATGTGGCCTCCTGCTCCCCCAGGGGGGCCTGAGGGATAAAGCAGAGGCTATGTTCCTCAGCTGTGGCCCTGGGGAGTGTGGCCAAGGGAAGTGTCCACATTCTGCTGTGGTCTGGGCATGTGCAATGAATGGGGCCAGCAAGGAGTCTCAGGAGAGGCCTGGGGCCAGGTCTCAGCCCCCAAAGGTGCTGGTAGGTCCCTCTCCAGAGCCATGCAGAATCCTGGGCACTGGGTTCCACATCAGGACTCTGAGCAGGGATGCTGGGGCACCCAGGTTCCACTCCAGGAGGACGAGGCCACTTGGGGCAGAGGCTGGTGTGGACCAGGCTGGCTGGCTTCCCTCCTCACCCAACATCCCTAGACCTCCGTGCCTCTGCTGTCCCGAGGGTGGCTTTGCTGCCTCTTCCCACGCCCTGCCCCAAATGCCCTCTTCTTGACAAGTATCCCCCAGAAGCAAGATGGAGTCCCACCTATTCCAGGAAGGCATCCCTGACGGTCCCTGGTCTCCTGGCCCAAGGCAGGCCCCCTGATGCCTCTTCCTGTCTTGGAGGCCCTGAGTCCTCCCTTTCACTCCATGCCATGCAGACAGCTGGGACTCACCTGGAGGGCCAGGGTGAGCGAGGACCAGTGTCTGCTCTGGCCACGTGTGCCTGCCCTACAGAAAGGAAGGGGACTACCTCACAGCCCTTGTTTCTCTGGGGCCTGGTCCCCACAGCAGACCCCATCAACAGCCTGCAGGTCTGGGTGGGCATGTGGGCAGGCTGGCACTGGAGCTCAGCTGGCCCTGCCCAAGCCCAGATCCCTTCGGTGCCAGACAGAACTTCTGAGCCCAACACTGCTCCTGGCACAGATTAATCTCTCTGCACTAATGGCTAACAAAAGTCAGACATCCTCATGAGTCATCCCCAACACCGCTCCGTCCTCCCCCACCCCCAGGGCGCCGGTGCCAAGTGGCCTCAGACACTGCAAATCTGGGCCAGGGCTCTCTCTGGGCTTCAGTCTCCTGGCGTGTGCACGGGAGCTGAGCCCTGCTGGGCCACTGTGTCCTCGTGGGAGGAGGACCTGGGGAGGGGGAGGGGCCTTGTGGAGCTGATCTGGGGGGCCAGGTCCTCCTTCCGAACTGCAATGACTTTATCTCCCCTGCCAGCCCATGGTGGCCTAGAGAGGACCCCACGCTCCTAGGACCAGCTCTCCCTGTTCCTGCAGGGCAGTGAATAATGCCTCTGTGGCCGAGGGACTTACATGGCCTGGCAGGTGTCTCTCTGACCAAGGGAGGGTGCCCTGGGGCAGGATCCCCTGCCCCAGACCCCACCACCTGGCTCCAGGGGCCCTGGAAGGCCAAGTTGGACCCTCTCTGCAGGGCTGGTTCAGTTTTGGGGTTCAGGGGACTCTGTACGGCCCAGGTCCATGTTGCTCAGGGGAAAACCAGGGGTGGACGCTGGGGCTCTGAGCCTCATCTGCAGCTGTCCAGGGAGCAGCCGTGCTGGCCAGGGGACTGAGCTACGGTGCTCACGTGCATCAGATCTTGCACTTCACGGTGCTGCGGACTGAGGGTTAGGGTCTGGGACGGACCCCGGGGCTCACCCCCAAGACAGGGTCTTCCCAGATACCTGCCAGGGTGTCCTACCCCCTCAATGGCCCAGGGTGGCACCAATAGGTCCTGGGGCCAGGTAGGAGATCCCATGAGGAGCTGCAGAGGGTCTGAGGATCTTCCATGAAGGCCGAGCTCAGAGCATTCAGGGACGGGACTTGCCCACCCTGAGGATGCTCCTCCTCCTACTGGGCTCAGTCTCGGCAGGAATTCTTAAAGGGAGCTGGGCCATCCATCTTCCCCACAGACTTCTGGGGACAGCAGGAGGTTGCTGCGCAGTGGCCATGAGGCCACAGCAGTGACCAGCAGCCTCTTCGCCCCACGGCCTGGTCTGCATCGCTGCCCTCCCCAGCCTCCAGTTGCCTGCTGGTGCCTGGGAAGTGGCATCTGGGGACCCCCTGAGTAGGGGCTCCTTGGAGTGGGGCATAGAAAGGGCACCCCACTCTCAGCCCTGGCCGGGCCTGGGCTTTCCTCCTGTCCTCAGGCCTGCCAGCTGCAGTGGCCCTGGTAGCCATCTTGAGATGCTACTTGCTTCAGCACATCTTAGGGGGCCCTTTGGGGAGGTGCAGGGGGACGGGGTGACTGGCCTGGCTGGACCCTGGCGCCCACCTCAGCCTTAGCAGTGTCGACAGCTCTGTCTTCTGGCCTTCCTCACCAACAGGCCTCTGTCTGGTGGGCCCTGCGAGGACCCCTCTCTCTTGAACGGTTAGTCCTAGGCTCAGAGCCCCAGCCAGCCCAGGGTACTTGGCAGCTGTCTGGACCAGGGCACCCAAGTTGTGATCCAACCTCCAACTGGCCAGACTGTTCCTTCCTCAGTGGACAGGAAACGTGATGCCCAAAGGCTGGCCTGGGCCTCCTCTCCTCCAGCTGTACTGCTGGATCCTCCTGCCCAGAGCCTTAGCTGTCAGGGGCTCTGCCCCCTCCAGATCCTTCTGAGCCAGTGGAAATGGATTTCCCTCTCTCTGGTCTCAGGGGTGGGCACTTTGGGGAGAACTTTGGGCAAGGAAGAGAGAAGAGGCCTCAACTCTGAGCCAAGAGCCTGGACCCCTCCATCTGAGCATGCCCAGGTGACCCCAGAGGGCAGGCCCTCCATCTGCAAAGATGTGGCTGGCCACTCAGAGGCCTCCAGAGGATCTCCTACTACAGCCATGGCCGCGAGCCTAGTATCTTGCATGTCTACTGGGGATTGGGTGTGTCAGGACTGGGTAACTGAGGGTCCTTGAGGACCCCAGGAGTCACCTCCTTAGCCCCTGGGCCTTCTTGCCCTGTGTGGAGCTAGGCACCAGCCCCAGGCTCTAGGCCTGCCCCCGGGCCTGTCTGCTCTGGGCTCTCCAGGGCCTGCTGGGGCACAAGGGGCCTTCCCTCCTCTCCAACCTACTGGCTTTCAGCCAGGATGCCATTGGACCCTACCCCTGGGCCACTGGGCAGGTCAGTGTCCAGAACAGGACAGCAGCTGTGCTGCCCATGAGGCCAGGACTTGCCCACCACTGTCCTCCAGCCCCTCCTACACGCCATCATCCCTGCCTCCAGGTCTGAGTCAGATCCAAGTCCCTCTTTGGGCATTTTCGGGGCAAGCCCTCTACCAGGCGGCCACATCCCCAGCCCATGCTGTGCATTTCCTGGAATGTACCACCCCTCTAGTCCGTCTCTCACCCACCTCCCCCAGTTGCATCTTCCAGGGCCTGGGGTGTCTGCAGAGGGACAAGGGAGGGGCAGAGCTCTCCCCTCCTCCCCAGGGAGCTGCTGCCCCTAGCCCAGGAGGAGACCTCCTGCCCCTGCACAGAGGCAGGAAGTCAGCCAGTGGGCCCCTTCCCCACCACACACTGGGCGCGCTCCAGCCCTCAGCTGCAGGTGGGACGGCAGGCACTCACCTGGGTGGGGTTGTGGAACCTCCAGAGGGCCACCTGCACCAGGCTGCAGAACACCAGGGCGAAGCACAGGAAGCCCTGGGAGACAAAGGGGCCTGGTCACCGTGTGCAGGCTGGTGGCCTGGGGGGGCTGGCAGCTGGTGTGCAGAGAGGCGGCTCCCTAGACGGAGGTGAGCGGTTTGGTTTTGTGGTCCCGGGACGTGAAACCAGGGGGCTCTGCCACTGAACTGCATCCTCAGCCAGTTTTATTTTACATTTTGAGACAGGGCCTCGCTAAACTATTGAGACTGGCCTTGGAAAGGTGATCCTCCTGCCTCAGCCTCCAAGTCTCCAAGATTACAGGTGTGTGCCCCCAGAACCGTTTGAGGTGTGGGTTTGAGCCCCAATCCTCCTTGCCTAAAGGGGAGACTTAGGACCACGGGAGACTTGCTGGTGGGTCCCTTTCCCGTCACTACTCCCTGCTGGCTCTAGAGGGCCTGTCAATCACAGTACCACACTGCCCGCCCCAGGAGGGGCAGCCCATCCCTGGGGTGGCGAGACCCTGTCCACTGGAGGGCTTCGGCGAGAACATTGGTCCAGGAGGGCCAGGCAGAGCCTCCTGCCCCAGGACTCCCCCAGGGAAACGGAGCCCCTCCTCAGGAAGGGAAGTGGCCCCCAGCCCTGGGAGTGGGTGGGTGCCAGAAGGTTGCTCTGCGTTGTTTTCAGAAACATGCCTGGTGCAGGATGGGTGCAGCCCACCTCACAGCTGGGCTGGCTCCAGGACACAGTCTGCAGCCTGGGGAGCCAGTCCTCTGGGTGGAAGAAGCTGGGGACAGGGAGGGGAGTCACACCTGGGGGTGCTGTGGCCTCCCTCCCCTCTGGGTGAGATGCCAACACTTCCCCCCGGCCCCTGCGTGTCCCAGGACCACGGCCAGCTATCTCCAGGCTCTAGACGTGTGGGGCACCACCCGCTGCTCACCAGCCCCCCCCACACTGCCCTCCTTTCCTTCAGGGTCCAGACTTTTGAGACCCTCCCCGTTGAAGAAGCTGATGGACATTGTGGACCTCTCCCCTGACACTGCACATGAGCCCTCCCCACTTTGGGGACAGTGTCAGAGGTTCCTTTCCCAGACTGAGAGCCCTGGGGACACTCCCCACCAGAGACCCATCTGGTGACACAGGACCTGGGTCTCCACCACATGTCCTCCTGGCACCGTGATCCAGGCTCTGTCCACAGGGTTCAGCTCTTCTCTCATCAGTCCCCTGCCACCCGCAGCAATGCCAGTGTGTGGCTTGGCCAACAAGCGCTCCGCGGGGACTCTCTGCAGGCTGTCTCAGCCCCGGAGTCATGCAGATGCAGAGGGGCCCCAGACATTTGCCAGGATGGCACGGACACAGCCTCACTGGTTCCCCAATGTGGGTGCAGGCTCCGCGGGAGTGGGGAGCCCTCTTCTCCACGTGCCATGTGCCTGCTGGGGTCAGCCCTGACCTGCGTAGCATCCTCTCCCCTCCTCCGTCTTCTGCCCCATCCTTTCTCCTCCTCTCCTACTCTTTTTCTTCATCCTCTTCTCCCTCCTTCTCTTGGCTTCTCCTTCCTGTTCTCCCTGGCCCTCTTCTTCACCCTCCTCCTCCTCCTCCTCCCCTCCCTGGGGCCTGGCTGAGGGCAGTCCTCCCCATCTGGAAGCCATCGCTCAACACTGTCTCCCAGCCTCGAGGCCACGAGCCAGCTCAGAGACCAGCATTTTCCAGAAAACATTCCATTCTCAGGAGAAAGAGCACCCATGGCCCGCCCCTCGCTGCTCTGTCTCTGCGGAGAGGGTCTTGGGCAGTGGATGGACCCCCGAGGCGTCCACAGTGCAGAGGATGCTGGGCAGGCCAGGCGTCCGCTCAAAATGAAAACAAACTCGTAAACAACTTGAATCGCTTCCTCTGGGCTGAGGGGCGGCTGAGCTTCTGGCTTAAGTTGCTCCTTCATTTCCTGTGCAAAGGCTGAAGGGGGTGGGCAGGAAGGGGCAGGGAGGGGCAGCCAGGCACCACACGGGAAAAAATCTTCCACTTGCTGTCCCCTCCCCGCCTTGTCACATGCGCGTTCAGAGGCGCCAGGTAGAGTGCGCACACAGCCAGGCCTGCGTGGTGGCCGGGGCAGGTGAGGGCAAGCCACAGGGTCTCAAGTGTCCCTGTGGTGGCCTTCTGGGCTCGCTGTCCACGCTGGGGCCCAGGGTGCAGGGGTTCAGGAGCGTGTCTGGGAGCCCCCACTGGACCTGGAGTGGCGTGGACCCCAGCCCTGCACAGGTATGCAGCTGGGGGTCCCAGCTGCGCCTGCAAGGCTGACCCACATAAGGCCTGTCAGGCCCTGAGTCTGGCTGCAGCTGCTGTGCTCCCTTGGGGACCACCCAGAGTGTGAGTCCCTGCAGGAGTGACTGTCCCTGTGCTAGGAGACCTGGGGTCCTCATCAGGCAGGCACTGAGCCCAGGGCTAGGCTGAGAACCCCCTGGCCCTGCACACTGGAGGCTCTGTCCTCAGGGAGCCCCAGTGAGGCAGAATTGAGACCCCCGGCCATCCTGGGCCTCCTTGGCCACAGATCAGCTGGGGAACCCGGGAAGTCCACGGCAGGACCAGGCAGCGCAGGCCAATGAGGGTCCTGACTGGAGCCTGTGGCCACCTGCTGCCCTCTGCCGCCTGCCATCTGTGGCCTCAAGCCCAGCTCCACAGCGCCCCCTGGTGTCTGACACGCAGCCCTGGTGCCAGGCCTCTCTGGGCAGCCCTCTTGGTCTCTCTGGGCAGCCCTCTTGGTCTCTCTGGGCAGCCCTCTTGGTCTCTCTGGGCTGGTCCCTCTGGGGCATCCCCCGGCAAACACACACCCTCACGGAGCACCGTCCACCAGCCCTGTCACCTCCTCACTGGGGCCTCCCTCTCAGCCCCCACACCAGGCTGCACAGGCCTGGTTTTAGTGCCCACTCGTGGCCGGTGCTGTTCCTGCCCTACGTCTGTGTCCCCAGAGTGGGAATCCTGGTGAGGTTGGAGCTGCTCAGCCGCCCCCAGCTGTCCCTGTGCTAGGAGACGTTTGCAGACCTGGGTCCTCATCGGGCAGGCACTGAGCCCAGGGCTAGGCTGAGACCCGCTGGCCCTGCAGACCAGAGGCTGTGTTCTCAGGGAGCCCCTGTGAGCTCCCAGCACAGGCCACCCAGCAGCCACTCACAGGCAGGGCGAGGCGAGGCCCGCCTTCGGGGGCAGGGGTCTCCACACGCAGAGGGTGGAGGGGAAAGGGGTGACCTCAGGGCCGGAATGGAGTGACCAGTGAAAGGCAGAGCACCAGAGAGGAGCTTCCCCCGCTCAGGTGAGGGGGAAGGAAAGGTGGCCATGGGGGGTCACGGGCAGGTGTTCTGGGATGGCCAATAAGGACTGGTGGGGACCAAGGTGGGGCCCACGTGGAGAAACAGATTTGGGAGCAACGAGGGGCCCCTTCTACCAGGTTGAGGCCCAGGGCCTGTGAGACTGGTGGCCGGGAGGGAGGGAGGAGGAGAGCTTGGCAAATGTCCTGCCTGTCCCTGCCCAGTCTCCTCCTGAGAGGAAATGGAGTCCCCCGAATCCTGGCCCCAGAGTCCTCTGGGTCACAGAACCAGGTCCTTAGGGGACGGCTCCAGGCTCCAGGGCCGGCTCGACCTTCAGGGCTCTGCTGCTGGGTGTGAGGAGGAGAGTGAAGCAGGCCCTGGGCAGTGCACTGGCCGGCCAGCACCGGCTTCTGCTTGAACATTTCAGGGTGCTCCCTGGGCTGTCCACCTCCCCGTCCTGGCCCTGTCTGGGGGCGGGGAGTCCAAGGTCACCGAGAACTCACCGTGGCCAGGAGGCCTGGCGCCTCTCTCATGGTGGCTGCGGCACTCAGGGTAGCTCCCAGGCTCAGCAGGCCCGCCAGGCTGATCCCCAGGGAGAAGACTGGGTGGGAGAGAGGGGAGGGTGGGGTGGCCTGGGGTGGGCCTGAGGCACAGAGCCTGGGCCTGCCTCCAAGTCGGGGGTCCTGGGGGTGGGCTGGACCTCTGGGGAGGCCACATTTCCCCATCAGTCAGGGATGTGCCTCCCACTGCCCAGTGACCTCCTTCCTCCCAAGGCAGGGGGGACGAGGGAGCAAGCAGGGCCTTGGGCGGGCACTGCTCCCCTCCTCTCCCGGCTTCAGGGGCTATCTTGAAGCTGCCACCGTGCCCCAGTGACAGGTGTCCCTGTGAGGCTGTGGCCTTATCAGCCCAGACCCAGGCCCCAGGCTTCCTGCTCCAGGGTGGCTGGGGCTGAGGGAGCAGGAGACCTGGACCTGCAGGCACACACTCATGGCCTGTGTCCCCCACCCTGGCCCTCTGGGCAGCCACCCTCCTGAGCCCCTTGTGCTTCTGCTGGGACATGCCCTCCCTGAAGCAGGCGCCTCGCTCTGGTGGAAGGGGGCCACCCAGCAGGCGCTGGCCCTTCCTCAGTGTCCTCTGCCCTCTGAACACTGATATTCCGCTGCTGCATCCCACAAGACCCTCCAAGTCCAGCTCCAGGCAGCCCCCAGTGTGGACTGAGCTCCGACAGCAGGGACCTCTGTCCCGTCACTGCCACGTACACCACACTGTCCCCACTCCCGTCACTGCCAGGTACACCACACTGTCCCCACACACCTGTGGGGTGGGAGATGAGGGCAGGAATCCCAGCCATGGTCCAGGACACGGGGGGTGCTCCTTCCAGCCCCTGAGCCCTGGTTCCTGCCCCAAGCCAGCTCCTCTGGACGGGCTGGGGCTGGGGAGCTGGCCCTCGTCCCCAGGGCCCTTCACCAGCAGCCTGCTTCCCCCTGTGCCCTGTGGTGGCTCTGACCTCACTCACCCCAGCGGTGCACGGCCTCCCACGGGTTGCTGTCCAGGGAAGCACGGCTGACCACAGCAAAGCGGTCCTCGAGGTGAAGGAGAGCCATTGCGGTGGCCATGGAGAGGCTCAGCAGCTGGGGGTGGGCAGGCTCAGAGCGTGGGGCAGTGGCAGCTGTCCCGGGGCGGGGAGCTTGAGGCCCCACAGGGCAGGGTCTAACCCCAGACCCTTGGTTTCTGGCCTCACAGGAGATGTCTGAACTTGAGGACCGTGGGGTGCCTCTGGGGTGGTCTCAGAAGCCTCCACCCAGACACCGTCACACACGCGTGGACACACACACTCATTGCACAGTTTCCGCAGGACCCAGACCTTGGGTCAATCCGTCTGCAGAGCCCTGACCCCTCCCCAGCCCAGGAAGACCCCCTCCCCTCAGAGCAGGAGGAGGCCTGGGAGCCCTGGAGCCCAGGTGGCCAGTACCCTTCCCTGGCGTAGCCCGTCCACCCCAGGCCCAGGCCACCCAGGGCCCTGGGTCCAACCCAGGCTCATCTCGGCCCTGCACTGTCCCTCAGGAGGATGGACACTGTCCCCAGGGGCCTCCTATCCAGATGTCAGGAGTGCCCCCCAGGGTTCCAGCACAAGTGTGCCGAGGCAGACTGGGGCGGCAGGGCTGGCGGGTGTAAGTGTGCGTGCGTGTGTAGGCCTGGGCCACCCTGCCCCCCCCACCCTCCTGCCAACCCCGCCTGTTACCAAGACAAAGAAGCAGGTGACCAGCATCTGGCACTTGGCGACCCTGACTTGCCTCCCGGGCCCCATGGTGGCCGCCCCTCTCCTCTCCTCTCCTCTGCTCCTCTGCGTGGTTTCCTGCCAGGCAGGGCCTTGCACCACAGCTGCCCGCCCAGGACGTAGGTGCATCCGCCCGTCTGTCAACACACCCGAAAGCTGGGCGGCTGGGTGCCCTGGGTGAAGGACAGGCAGGAAGTGCAGGGCCCCCACCCCTGCTCCCCAGGCCTGGCCCAGACTTTGCATCTGCTGATAGCTGAGGCCCCCCGGCTGAGGCCCCCCGGCGGGCGTGGCCCTGTTCCTGCTGGGGCCACCAGGCACCACGGGAGGCTGGGAAGTCATGGGCAGCCAGGGGACCCTGCGCCCAGGAGTCCTGCCTGGGGACAGAGGCCTGGAGGAATTGGGAGACAGGCAGGATCTACCCAAGGTCCTCAGGAAGTCCGATTTTCAAGCCTCCAGGGCATGACGGGCAGGCAGAAGGGCTACCTGGAGCTACCCAGGAGGACTGCGCCTCACCCACACCCCCACGAGGCCCCTTTGTAAAACACGAGTCAGTGACCCACACAAAATGGTGTGAACCATGAATGGGGCAGAGGGGCCTATGTCGGCCACTCAGTGGGCCTTGGGGGCCAAAGAGACCCTCCGCGTGACGTAATGCAGTCTGTGAAACCACCCCAGGGGGTTGGGGCTGGCGTGAACCCCTGGGCCGCTGCTGGGTGCTCCAAGGCTGCGGTGCCCCATCCTGGATGGGTGGGCCCCCCTTCCACCTCAGGTAATGTGGGGTCTTCCTAGACATGAGGTGACCTCTGTGTGGGGGGAGCAAGGAAGTCCTCGATGTTCTGGAAGCCAGTGGAGCAGATCTGCGTTGGCAAGCTGGCAGAGGGCACCGCTGTGGTCCCCTGCCCTTCCTCGGGCGCTGGAGCCCTCGTCCTTCCCTGCACGCCCTCTGGAGCGCTGGTCCTCCGGAATGCCCAGCTGGGTCTGTAGGGCAGGGGCTGTGTGCCCACCAAGCTGCTCCAGGTGGAGGCCCAGGTGTGAAATGGGTCAGGGCCAAGGGGGTGGCCGAGTGCTTTGTCCCCAGCAGAGCCCCACTCTCCTGCCCCCGGCCTTTATCTTTAAGGTATTGAATGTTCACACAGGACCCCCTTTTCCCTACCCTCTTCCTTCGTCTATGAATTAATTGATTTATTAAAATGGTTTTGTCATAGGATCTATCCTAAAGGGACCCAGTGGCCAAAGCTGTTGTCGAGCAACAAAATAAACTGGGAAGTATTGGGATCCAGACGGAGATAAACAAAAGGTTGACTCTGTAAGTTAGGGAGGAAGAAGAGAAGAATTCCAGTACACCACGAGAGTCCTTCATCAGGAAGGTGAGGTGTGACTCTTGGAAGTACCGGTGGCTGCTAGAAGTCACAGACAGGCTGGGAAGTGGGCGGGCTTTGGAGCCTGGCTGGCAAGCACACCTGGGCAGGTGGTTGGCCTGCTCTTCCCTCTGACTTAGCGCTGCCCCTGGCCCCACAGCAGAAGCCCCAGGTTACAGTCTACTGTGATTGGCTAATTTTAAATTGGGACGGGCAAAGGAAGGGGGTCTAATTTAAATGGCTGCAACTGGATCTCCAAATGGCTACAATTGGATTTTTTTGAATTTTTTTTTTTTAGTTGCAGACGGACACAATGACTTTATTTTATTTATGTTTACATGATGCTGAGAATCGAACCCAGGGATTTACCCAGCTAGGGAAGCTCTTCCCACTGAGCTACACCCCAGCACTTTTGATTTTGAGATAGACTCTCAGTAAGTTGCGGAGGCTGACCTTGAACTTGTGATCCACCTGAGTAGCTGGTACTAGAGGTGTGCGTCACCGGGCCAGCCTTTCCACACCTTATAACCCTAAAATGTTTCTAAAATGTGCATTTTATCTGAAAGCCTAGATTTGCCCATCCGAATTGGTCTTGAGAAGGGCTCTGCCCATTGGCCCCTGAGCCCTGAACTGGGCCAGACTCCGGGCGGCTCCCTGAGCTCCTCCCCCCATCCCTCATTCTGCTCCCCGTTCCTGCACCGCTCACTCTTCCCTGGTCACTGCCCCTGCTTGGCGCCTCGGCTTACCTGGGCAACTGTCTCTGGGAGCCCTGGCGGTCTGGGGAGACCTTGCTGCAGGAGCAGCCCCCTCCAGCTAGGCCAGAAGGTGGCAGTCTCTGCCTCCTGAGGGACCCCCCAGCCACGTAGGAGACCTGGCACAGGGACCCCAGCCACCTGGAGGGGAGCCCAACCTTCAGCCCCCTCCACACAGCAATGAGCCCCGGGGCCCTGCGCCCTGGAGCCGGGGGCCTGTGCCTGACGTGGGCGGGGCCTCTGTAGACCCAGCCGGGCAGGGCAGGTAACGCACAACCTGTCCCATCCAGGAAGGCCGGCCTGCCATCGTCTGGGCACCGTGAGCTCACTCCCCTCCTGCCCACTGAGCTGACCTGTCAGGGCCAGGCGGGCACCTGAGTTCAGGCTGGCCTCTCTGCCTTTGGCCCCGTCCTCAAGTGTCCCCCATGGCTGAGACACACCCTGGGAGCTGCCCGGGGGCCACCCTGTGTCCAGGTCAGCTGGCCCTGCAGCCTGGGCTGTCCTGCCTACCCTAGCAACCCCCCCCCCCCCCCCGGCTTTCAGTAGCCGGGCTTCCCTCAGACCAGGCTCCTGGGCCCTGGAACCCTCAGCACTGCACATGCCCCATGCCCTGGACATTGGAGGGCCATCCTGTCCCCCACTCTGGCCCTTCTCCGGGGAGTCAGGGGTGGAGTGGGCTCCAGTGCCGGATCTACCCTGCTGGCACATGGCTGCCCCCAGGAGAGTCCCGGGGACAGTAGGCCCCTCCACCCGTATCCATGCTGTGCCACCCTATGGTGCATGGGGCTGGCACCATGGAGCCCACTGTCCTGCCCAGGGCCACCAGAGATGCTGAAGGAGCAGAGAAAGGGCTGGGGCACCAGCGTGTCCAGGAGGGTATCCCTGAATGACCTCTGGGGCTGTGGCACCTCTCAGGACTCCCTGGGGCAGGAAGAAGGCAGCCGAGGGCTGCGGATGGAGCCCTCTACAGCCTCTGCCTGGAAGCACTTCCAGCCCTTAGGAGTCCCCAGTGACCAAGGCTGTCGGTGTCACAGGCACCTCGAACCCCTTCAGGAGCCAAGGGACACTGCTGTGACAGTGCTCCTTCCCACTGCAGCTGCAGACCCCACGCAGGAGGCTCAGGGCCTCTCTGTCATGGGGCAGGTACAGGGGCTGGGACAGGGGCGGGGACCAGGGCCAGAGGGCTTCAGAAAGGGAGGCTGTGTCCCCATATTCCTAGGTGGGCACCCACCCAGTGTGGGTACCAGGAGTGGGCACCCTGACCCCAAGGTGGGGGCCAGGGGTGGCCTTGGGAGTGGCCAGGTGAGCCCTGGTGATGGGCGGGCGAGAGGCTCCTTGGAGGAGGAAGCAGCCCCCTCTCAGCTGGTGAGGGCACAGTGAGGGCTGGCCTTCTCCCACAGGAGGGGAGCCCTCCCCAGGGTGGGGGGGCTGCAGCCCTGGCCCGAGGCCCCGGGGACCCCGAAGCTGACGCTGCTGACTCAGCTCCGCCCACTCCCAGCTGCCGTCTCCGCTCACCTCCTAGTCCACTCAGCTCCTGCTCACTGAGTGCCCTGGAGAAGCCGTGTCCATCTGACGTGGCCTCCCGGCAGCCTGGGCCTCTTCAGAGGCAGCAGGGGCTTCACTGGAGGGGACCAAGGCCCTAGAGTTCCATGGCCCTGGCTGCAGAGGCCACCATGACCAGTTTGGGCAGCTGCGGGAGCTTTCCTGCCCGTCGTGGGTCTTCCCACAAGGCAGGGTGGGGCCCAGCAGGGTTTGCCTGGCAGAGGGTAGGGTGAGGGTGGCCCCATCCCAGCGGAGGACCAGGGCCACCCTTCCCTTGGGTGGCCCTGAAGTGAGGTTCTGGCGTTTTCCACAGCAGCATCAAGACTTCGGTGGAGGGAGGAGGAGCCCGTCAGGGTGGGCATCTTGTTGGGGAGAATGTGGTCTTCAAGGAGTACAGGACATTGGAATCAGGGGACCGCAGGAGCCCCTGGGCCTGGTGCTGAAATGGCATCTATGATGGGCAGGGGTCAGAGAGTCTGCCCATGGACACCTGTGCCTGGGCCTGTTGGTCACCATGTCCCTAGACTAGAAGCCAGGGAGCTCAGGTGCAGCTGGACTGGAGTCTCACCTGGAGCCACCCCCTCCCCCGTTCAGGGTCTGGCTGGAGATGGCCATGAGCAAGGGAGGCCTGGGTCCTCTAGGAAGGACCGGGCTCAGCTACCATGATTTACCGCCCTCTTTCTTCCAGCTTCCCCAAGGGACCTGCAGCCACTCTCCAGGGTGACTGTGCCTTGGGCAGGGAAGACTTAAACTCTGAGGGTTGCTGGACGCTAGCTCTAGACTGACCCATTCTGGGTCTCTGTGCTGGCCCCAGGTACTGGGGACCACCCAGCACTAGGCTTCTCAGTGCGTCTCTCTCACTGAGCAGCAAGAATCTGAGATGCTCCCAGCTGGGCACAGAGGAGCACGCCTATAGTCCCAGCAGCTCAGGAGGCTGAAGCAGGAGTTCAAAGTCAGCCTCAGCAACTTAGTGAGGCCCTAAGCAACTCAATGAGACTCTGTCTCTAAATAAGAAAAGGGATGCGTTGTTGTCCTCTTGTAGCTGGATGGCTTGTATTTTCAGTGCTGAGTAGTACTCCTTTGTCGGGATGTACTAAGTTGATTTGTGGTTGACCTGTGGAAGGCTGAATCCCAGCTTTGACAGTTATGCATAAAGCTGCTACAGACCCTCACTCTTGGACCTAAGTTTTCAACTGGTTTGCAGAAACACCCAGGCATGCCTGCTGGATCCTTTGCTTAGCTTTACGGATTGTCAGACTGCCTTGGGCAGCGGCTGCCCCACCTGCATTCCCTCCCATGGGTGAACCCCACCTCAGTACCCTCATGGTTTTGGAGCAAGGGCGATCCTGCAGCCCCATGTCCTTGGCAGCCTGTGGTGCTGTCGGGTCCTCAGAGGCGTGGAGTGGGGTCTCCTTGTGGCTTTTATCTGCAGTTCCCTGATGGCACTGTTACAGACATGTGCTTATTTAGCATCTGTGTGTTTCCTTCTGTGAGCTGTTTGGATGTTTAAATTGCATTGTTTTCTTATAATTGGGTTTAAGAGCTCTCTCTGTTTGGACATGAAGCCTCTAACAGGTAAGTGTGGGGCAGAGACTCCCTCCCACTGAGGCTTGTCGTCTCATTTTTAACGCTGTCTTTTCAGAGCAGGGGATCGTGGCTCAACCTCTCAGCCATTGACCCTCAGGGGGTGCTTTCGATCCCGATTTCCCTCCTAGTAAAGGCCTCCAGAAGCCAGCTGCCCACTTCCCCTCTGCAGGACCTCTTCCTGGCCCACTCCATTGACAGCAGGAGGCAGTGATTACCCAAAGACACTTGCCATCAGGCGAGGGCCAGAGGGCAGGGGACAGGTCCTGGTGAGATCCCTGCGGGCCTGTTGGGGACCACGTCTCATTCACACAGGGCCTCCTGGCCTCTGGAAGTAGCACATACACGAAGCTCGGAGCCAGGTGGCGTGTGACTCCAAGGCTGAAGTCTCGAGAGAGGCCCAGGCAGGAGGAGGCTCTGCCCCGGCCCAGGCTGCCCGGGTCTGTGCGGGACCGGCAGGTCCCATGTGAGGGTCTGTGGCAGGCGGGGAAGCTCTGTGGGGGTTGAGCCAGGCTCCCCCGGGTGAGCCCACCTCAGTGCCCTCGGGTTTGGGAGCCACGCCCTGCCATCCGCAGTGGGTGACGCTGTTGGAGAAACGGATTCTAGGCTCCTTCTGGGCCTGGGTAGACTGAGCGCGTGGCCTGAACTGTCCGTCCTGAATGGTGCTGGTCTGAGCCCCCAAGCCGTGGAGCTGGGCCAACCAGCTGTGTCCCATCGTCACGAGACCCCAGCCTGACTCCAGGGCCCTGAGGCTTCCGGTGAGTCCCACCAAGTGGCCCTGATGACAGTGGCCCATGCCCCTTGGCCTCCCCCTAGGCCACAGCAAGGGCTTCCCAGCGAGTTCCCTGGGACCTGAGGACCAGGGAAGGGGAAAATCTGGACCTGCAGGACAGGTAGACGCCATCCCACAGTGGGTCACCGCAGCCTCCTCTGAGGGACGGTGGGGGAGACCACCTCGGGGTAGAACGTGGTTGTCTCACCTGCTGGGGGCGGCGCTGGGGGTTACACTGGTCCATGGCTCGCTGCTGGTGTTTGGGCTGGATGGTGTGGCCTGGAACCCAGCACGCGCCTGGGAAAGGCAGCAGTGAGGCGCGGAGTCAGGTCAGCCCTCTCCAGAAGGGCAGAGCGGGTGTCGGTATCTGTGACCCACACGAATGCTCACCAAGAGCTCACCCTGTCCGCGGAGGGGCTCCTGACGCCCAGGTGGATAAGATGGCCCGTTCTTGGCCCCCCTCCTTCCCAGCAGGCCATCACCGTCCACAGGGCTCGTTAGGGACATTCCTGGCCACAGGGATGGTGCTCATGCAGGGCAGCACATGGACCCACTCACCAGGGCTGCTCTGCTGAGTGCCCTCCTGAACTGCCTGTCCCTGGCCACAGTACTCCTGCTGGACCCACCCCCTGTGGACTCAGGCAGCCTGACTCCCCCTCCTGGGTGACCAAGGACCTCGCTTCACAGCCAGTGGAGTGGGAAAAGGCTGAACTAGGTCTTCATGATCCCCGTCACCCTGAGGCGGCTGCCCGAGGTCTGTGTCATGGCTGGAGCTCAGGGCAGCTGGGCAGGGCTGGACAGGTCTCCAGGACGCAGCGTGTGCTCTGAATTCCTGTTCCATCATGGTGTCCTGATCCTGTAGCTGAGACTCAGGGCTCTGGGAAGCCAAGGGGGAAGCATCGAGGGTGCACTATTGAAGGAAAAGCGAGGAACGAGAGACGGCGAGCGAGGAATGGCAGACGGAGCCCAGGCGAGATCCAGGTGGGAGCTGACAGACAGAGGCCACTCTCCATCTGGAGAGGGCCACCCAGGCCTGAGTCCTGGGACTTTGATGGGGGAGAATCAGGAATCAGAGGCAGGCGGGTCCTAAAGTGGGTGGTTTAAGGGTTGGGGTGGTTTGGGGGGGGTCTGGCGGCTGCCACTTAAGATGGCCGTCCAGATGCTAAGCAAGGACCTGATACCCCCCTTTTTGTTTTTATTGGGCCCCCTAGGGAACAGGGACATAGCTCCATCTTCTATAACTGCTTCCTGCTGCAAAGGGGCAGCGTTTGAATCCCTCATTATGGGCACGCGATGTCATTGGAACCATGTCGGAGGTTGGGTGATGGTGGAATGCTGTCCCTGGTGCCCCAGTTTTTGGTGAGGGATTGGTATTCCTGCCATCCTTCGGCACAGGAGAGCTGTTGTTTCTGTCATTCAAGGTCCTGTTGGGTTGTTTACCTTGTCCTTTTCTGTACCAGGTTGATTGACATAAAAACAGCGTTCCTCCTGCAGGTACAGACAAGTCCACCTTTTCAGCCATCAAAAGATCAAGGCCCTTCGATTCTGCAGAACCACGGCAGGCAGCTAAAGAATCGGCTGGGACTGTGTGGTCAGGAAGGTTTGAGCAAGTTGCCGTGAGTCTCCTAGAAACTGGAGTGGTAGCTCCTGGTAGTGGTCCCCTGGGAGGTGAGTGCAGAAGGAGGGAGGAGGGCAAAGGTGACAAAAGGAAGGATGTCCTCAGGGTTCTGCAGTGTCCTCGTGGTCCCCAGAGACTGAAGGGAGACTGGGGGTTCCGGCCTTGGAGAAACTCAGCTCGAGAGGGCCTGTGGGTGTCACTGTATAAAAGGGTGGAGAAAACCATTTTAAATGGGAGTTATGAACCCCATATGGGATGTCCTCAAGGTGGGCCACCAAGGGAGTGGTAAGAGTGACCTGATAGGTCCAGTCCATTTTTCAGAGTTGAGAGCGGGAGGAGGGTCTGTTGGGGGAGAGGGGGTTAAAAAGTACCTGGTCACTAGGAGACCGAGCGGGAGAGGGGCAAGAGGCAGAACAAGGCTTGGCCAGAACAGCATCACCGTGTTGCCAAAGAAGGTTCCTAATGTATGTAGGAAGGGGCCAGAAAAGACGAGGAGCAAGGGGCAGCGGAGAATCAGAGGGGCTGAGCTGAGCAGGGAGGGGGCTGTCCATACAGAAGCTCAAAAGGGGAGAAGTGGCTTCTTTGGGAGGGCCTGTAACCTAAGAAGAGCCAAGGGAAGGAGTCCGGTCCACTCTGAAGGTAATTCAAGGGATAGTTTAGTGAGAGTGTTCCTCAAGGTCCAGTTGGCACGTTCCACCTGGCCAGAGGGCTGGGGATGGAGGGGATGTGAAAGGCCAGGAGATGTTGAGAGCCTTAGCTACAGACATGGGGGTAGATTCATTCAGCAAGTACCAAGAGAAAGTGGTGCCTCTTGACCGGGGGCACAGGGGTGCAGTCCAGCTGCCAATCAGAGCCAGGGAGACGTCCTCTTGCCTGGTGTCAAGGAAGGCGGGGGGCGGGGACTGGAGGTGGGGTTGGTTTGGGGCAGATTTCACAGGAGGCAGAGGGGACAGAGGAATTGTAGGTCCTCTGGAGAGATTTAAGGTGGGAAGTGAGAAGTTGTTTTAAAGGTGTGGTGTTGGGGTGAGTGGTGAAGGAAGGGGAGCCTCTGTTGAGCGTCAGGTGGGGGAGAGTCCACTGGGGGACTAGCAAGGCCGAGGACCGCAGGTGGAGCAGCTGTGGGAGGGCGGCGGGAGGGGGCACCAGTTCAGCCTTGCCTCAGAGTCTGCCTTGTGGTTGCCGAGGGTCACACAGGAGGCGACTGTCTGGTGGGACTTACCATGTGAGGTTCCAGTGGCAGAGGGACGCTTTGAGAAGGAGACGGAGGTAAAGGGGCATTAGTAACTGAAGTCCCCTGGGTGGTCAGGAATCCTCACTCCTTCCAAGTAGCAGAGTGGGAGAGCAGTAGGTGGACACGTATTTAGGGTCAGCATAGACATTGGGGGAGGCTCCCCTTGCCACAGTGAAGGCCCGGGGGGCACCAGCTCAGCCTGCTGAGGGGACGTGTTACAGGGGAGGGGAGCGGCTTCCACAGGTGAGAGAGGCTGTGGCTCACCCTGCCTGACCACTCCCCTGCAGGAAGGAGAGGCCATCTGTGGACCAGGTGCGTGTGGCCTGGAGCAGGGGCCTCCTGTGTGTGTGGGAGGGGTGTGCAAGGAGTGGGTGAGAGGAGGAGGGGGGAGAGTCCTGAGGAGCAGGGAGGAGGGCAGCAGGGTTTAAAGGTGAGCAGGTGTGGAGAGGAGACTGGATCTCCCACCAGGGAAACCTGTGGAGATGGAAGGTGACTGGGGGCTAGGGAATGCAAGCCCTGGTGGGTGAGGAGACCCTCTAGGTGACGGGGAGCCAGGATGGTGAGTGGGGCCCTAAAGGTGAGCTTCTTTGACTCGTTAATGAGTAGAGAGGCTGTGGCCAGTGTCTGTAGGCCAGGGGCCCATCCCCCAACTGTAGGGTCACAGGGACAAAGGCTGGCCCCAGCATGGGTCCGAGGACCCCTAGAGCAGATCCCCGCTTTTCAGGCACCTGAAGGTGAGGTGGGCGTGTGAGCTCAGGGAGATGGAGAGAAGGCCTGGAGGAGGCCTGCGGAGCCTGGTGAGGGCCTTGTCACAGAGGCAAGAGGGTTCAGAGGGGGCGTCCCGGGCCATCATATGGAGGTGAGCCAACATGGAGTCGTCAGGAACCCAGGCTCTGGGGAGCCCCGCCACACCCAGAAAGGGGAGAGTGTCCTCCCCAGTGGAGGGGTTGGTGTGTTAGTATGAGGCCCTGTCTGTCGAGCGTCACGGCTGTGTGTGGGGTCAGGAGGAGGCCGAGGTCTGTCACCATGGCCCAGGACAGCTGTTCCTGGGATGCAGAAGCCCTAGAGCCTCGGGCAGAGAGGAAGTGGAGAAGTTCACGGGTGTCCTGTTGGCTGGCCTCAAGGCGGGACTGCAGCGGAGGTCATCGACATGCTGTGGCGCCCGGGCCGAGTGAGGTGCAGGGACGCTAGGTCCTTAGCCAAGGCCTGTCGAAGGTATGAGGGCTGTCCCGGGCCCCTGGGGGGGACTGTCCCCGTCAGCTGAGTGAGTTACAGGACTCAGCGTCTGTCCATGGGAAGGCGAAAGTGTCCTGAGGGTCAGAATGGGGGGATAGAGAAGACGGCACCTGTCAGGTCTGGCACTGAGCAGTAGGAGGTCCCGGAAGGAGTGGAGGAGAGAAGGGACAAGGATCCGTTACCACGGGATGGATGGGGACGACCACAGGGTTCGTGGAAGGGCATTAGGCCTTTTCACTGCCACGATGGGGTGTCATAAGGGGAGTGAGGTCTGAGGAAGCCCTTTCACAGGAGGGCTCGAGTGACAGGTGTCAGCCCAGGAGTTTTTGTGGGGAGAGCGGGGGTTGTGATTGGGCCAGAACGTGGAGGGGGTTTTTGAGACGCTGTGAATGTGCTCCTGGGTGAGGCGATGGAAGGACTTGAAACATCGCAGACAGCAGGGTCCACCTTGGACAGGGTAATGGGAGGCACTGGCAGATGGAATGGGGGATGGTCTTCAGGGAAGGGTGAGGATCAGAGGAGCAGCAGGTGAGTCTGGATGAAAGTGTATATGAGGGGAGAAGGAAAGCGCGGTCCCCAACTTTTGAGGATGTCCCTCTCCATGAGGGGAACAGGGCACTGTGGAATGACCAAAAAGGAGTGATTAAAAATTAGAGAGCCAAAAGCTCAAACAAGGCCAGGTGTGTCTGTCGGGTGGGTAAGGTTTGCCCTCTACCCCGACAATAGGGGTCACAGAGCGAGTGGTGGTCCCCAGGACTCCTTGAGGACTGAAGATGTAGCCCTGGTGTCCAGGAGGAAGGACACAGGCCTCCCTGAAATACACAGTTACCCTGGGTTCTCCAAGAGTGACGGTAGTGGTCAGCGATGGGGACCTGGGCCTCGTCCATCCTCTGTAGTCAGTTCTAAGAGTTGGAAAGGGGATCCAGAGGGCCAGATGGCCGGGGGGTGCTATGGGCTCAGGGACAGCCAATGGCCCAGTGTCCCTCCTGATGGCATTTAGGACAAGGGCCCAGAGGCTTGTGAGGCTGAGGACATGTAGGAGCCCACTGACCCATCTGACCACATTTAAAATAGGGTCCAGGTGGCCCTGAGGGACCCTTCCATGGGCCAGTGGAACCAGGGACAGATGCTGAGGCTGGAGGATGGCTTGAGCGAGCACCTGATGTTTCTGCTCTGGGCGGTTGTACACCTTAGAGGCCACTTTCAGAACCTTGGCTTGGGGAGTTAGGGGTCCCCTCTCGAGGCACCTGAGTTTGGCCTTAATATTGGGGAAACTCTGGGATAAAAGCAGTCATTAGTAGTGTCTCCCAGCTGGAGACTCAGGTCCAGGTTGGCCAGGGGGTGTGAGATGCTGAGGGGTTTTCATTCCTGGGAGATTTCCTGGAGCCTTTCATAATCGCTGGCCTTATGGGCTGCCTTTCTAAGTCCTGCCATGAGGAGTCACTCCTCCAGGTGAATCCTAATCCCAGCTGGGGTCCCCGTCAGGTGCCCCTGCAGTGCCCATCGGATGGGCAGGGGAGGTCTGGTGCACCTCATCAGCATCCTTTCTAGCTGGCTCCCAAACTCGCCTGCGCTCCTCGGGCAGGAGGGGGTTAGACAAGGTCATATGGACATGGTGGAAGGTCAGATCCCAGGACTGAGTCAGATACTGAAACTCTTTGGTATATGTGGTGGGACTTGAAGTTTAGGAACTAGGTGGCTTTTCTACCTGTGAAAGATGTGACAAAGGGAAAGGTACATGAGCCCAGATGACACCATCTAGCCCAGCCACCCCGCGTCGAGGGCACAGAGATGCTGGAGGGGCAGCGGCAGCCTGTGAGTGTGTGGCAGGAGGAGAGGAGGCCAGAGGGCTGAGGGGACAATTGCTGCAGAGGCTTCACTAAGAAAGAGGACTGTGGCATGTCGGGGGCTCATCTGTGGGCCAAAGGAGTCCTGGGTAGGATCTTCGTCCCTCTGGAAGCAGGCGTAGGGGAGGTGAGAGCGGAGAGCAAGAGCTGCAGAGACAGGACTTAGAATGTGGAGAGGGGGAGGCCTGAACCTAGGGTATCTCTTTCCGTTTTGCCAAATCTCACAACAGTTGAAAAGATCCCTGATAATATTGGGGTCTAGAGTGCCGTTAAGCAGCCATTTAGAGTCATTATCCAAAGGATATTGAGGCCACATCTGATGGCACAAGTGGATAAGTTTTGGGGGGTTTAGGTCTGGGGTGAGAGACCCTAATTAGCCGGAAGGCAGCCTAGGGGACTACGGGAGGGAATGGATGAGGAGCTACCCACGGTGAGACGTAGGAGGTGAGTTTAGAGGTGAGGCGTCCCCCAGTCTCCAGTACCACCCAGTTAGAGGATGGTCATGCTCAAGGGGGCATCACCACCACTGGGTAAGTGTCCGGGCAGGGCCCATAGAGGCACTGGAGTGTCCGGCCAGGACTACGAAGTAGGGGCAGAGACCCGTAGAGATTAACCCAAGGCCGAGAGGTCGTCTCACCAGGAGCAACTCCCAATCATGCTCAGTGTTTTTTTTTTCTCAAAACCCAGGACCCAAATAGAAGACCACCTGTAGACTCGGTCGACAGTCGGGACCAGCCGTAGCTGTGAAAGCTGTGGCTGGGGGTGCCCCGACCACTCGGTAACCCTGGGAGTGCCGGACCATCAACGGTCACTCCCCAGGACTCAGGTCACTTAGGTAGATAAGAGACACAGGTCTCTAAATGCCCGGTGGTGGGTGCAGAGAGGGCGTACGGCAGAATGGAGGGCCTGGTCCCACGGTGGAATCCGGATCAGGGTCCAGGGACGCTCAGTGACCTTCAAAGAGGGGAGGGGGCACACCAGGGAACCCAGTCCTGGGTTTCGCCCCCCAAATGAAGGGAAAGTGAGGAGCGAGAGAGGGGTGAGTGAGAATGAGACATGGAGACCAGGCAGAGATTCACGTGAGAGTTTATCTGTCAGAGCTGAGGAATAAAGGCCACCTCTCTGTAGGGAGAGGGCAGCACAGGCTGGGGCTCTGGGACTTTGATGGGGGACACTCAGGAATCAAAGCCTGGAGGGTCCTGATGCAGGTGGTAAGGGTTGGGGTGGTGGGAGGGGTGGTGAGCCTTTGGGCGGGAAAGTGAAACTTTTCCTTAAAATGGCAGCTGTCACTTAAGATGGCCGCCCAGCCCCTAAGCAAGGGCCTTATACGTATTCTAAGGAGACTCTTGTAGTGGAGTGCTGCCTCCTGTTCCCACGGCTCCAGGTTCTCTGCACCCGGGGCTTCCTCCAGAGGCTCGGCTCTGCCCCGCTGGCCCTGGAGGCTGAGGTGCACACCAGGCCACTCGGGAGCCAGGAGGCTGGCCAGAGAATTGACAGGTGAAGAACAGGGTGGCTGTGTAGGCTGGGCAACTGACCCTAGTCGAGGAGGGGGACAGGCGGGGATTGCACATGGGGGTTGTGTCTAGGGCAGGGACCACCCCCGCAGTTCCTCTGAAGATCCTGTGATTAGAATCAGAGGGAAATGTCCACCACTGATTCAGACAGGGCCACTGCTGGCTCAGATCCTTCAGGGATGAAGGACAGCTCACCCCCCAGGCTAAGAGCTTCCGCCTGCTGAGGAAGAGGTGGGAAATACCAGCCCAGCGTGCGCCACATTGGGCACGACTGTGAGCCCTGCCCTGCCCTTGCCAGCACTCAACCCGTGCGAGTTGATAGCTATTGATTCTCTGCCTCTGCCTTGAACTCTTAGGATATCAACGGGGGGTGAGACCTGGTCAGAAGGACAGGACAGCCCCAGTGCCATCCCCCTCCTCTCTGGGGAAGAGGGTGTATCTGCGTGTCGGGTGGGAGCCCTTGGTCTTTGCTGGGAAGTTGAAGGCCTCCCCGTGGGAAGAATCAGCCCCTGCAAATCTATGCGGGGAAGTGGTTAGTAGTGGTCTGGGGCTGGGAGGGAGGGAGTGGGAAAAGAGCCGGGTGCTGTGAGTGTTCTGAAATTAGATGGCGGCTATGGTCGCAGGAACTTGCGGATGTACTTGCAGCCCCACGGAACTTGGAAAGGGTGATTTATGGTACATAAATCATACCTCAGCAAACCTAGTTTTTAAGAAGAGAGGTGCACATCCCAGCTCTGGGGCTGGGGGCCAAGTGACGGCCATCATCTGCTTCAGTTTGCTCAGAGGTCTGTGACATTGTAGTCCCTCCCTGAGCTCCAGGGCTCTGGGCGCTGCCCACCCTGCAGACACAGAGCTCAGCAACCAGCTCATGATGGGGGGAATTTCATCTGGACTCTGCAACTTCTGGGAGCAGTTGGTGTGAGGGACCTGGACACAGCTGCCTGGTGTGATTGGGATGTAAGATCCACTCGTAGCCATTTTAACTACAGCTCTCCCCTCTGCCCACCCCAATTTTAAAATTAGCCAGTTGTGTAGACTGTAACCCGAGCCTCTCCTATCAGAGCAGGGGACAGTGCTGTGTTGAGAGCCACAGCCGAAGCAGCCCCAGCAAACTCCCAGCTGATTGGCTCCTCTGCGGTGATGCTCATTGGGCTGTTTCCCCGCCCTTTCAGACCATGGAGCTGCTTATTGGGGGACTCTTTTGGCTCCGTCCACACGACCCAGCCAATCAGCCTGAAGAGCAGGAGGAGTGGGGGTTGAGAGGCTTGTGGAATCCAGTGGTGGCAGTTGGGCTCTGAGGGAATTCCTGAAGAGCTCGTGTGGTGCGGTGTGTGTTCTAAAAATAAAGTTAGTTTCTGCTTGATAAGTGGCTCGTGAATTGTGCCCAGCCAGACTGCGGCGGCATTTGGTGGCCCTCATGGGGAACGACTGAGGGTAAGTGATAAGGTAAACTGCTCGCCCCTGAGGGTAGGGCGAGAGGATGGGGAGCCATTTTAAGATTCTTCTTTTGTTTTGCTTCACTTTTGTTTTAAGTTGCCTGTCCCTGGAGATGGGTGAGACGGAAGAAAAACTGCTCACATATGAGGAACAGATGGGGAGAAAGGACGGATGGACATTTCAGGAGGATGGAAAGGCTGTCATAAATGAATTTTTGTTCCATTTTGTCTTGGTTTTGTTTTGCATTATCTTAGTGAGGGTATCTTTGTCACAGAAATGGAATTAAAAATTAGTAAAAAACAAGCCAAAAAAATGTTAAGTAAATTGTTAGAGGAAGGGGGCACCCCAGTAATATCAAGAACAATTAGGGCAAACGTTGAAGATTTATAAAGGTTAGAAAAGGAAAGCCCAGGAAATCTGCCAGTTGACACATTACTGTTATGGACATTGGTACAATCTTGTTTACTTAGTCAAGGAGAAGACATTTTAAATCAAGTAAAAGAGGAGGCCTCTCGAGATAGTCAGAAAGGGGAAGAAAGTTTAGAGCAGAAAAAGCCATCAGGGGAAAGTTACAACAGGAGACTGCTATTAACACCTTTCTATCACCAGAGGGCGTAAGTGTCCAACCAACAGCGCCATCTCCATATGCTGGGAGCCCTCAACCCCCATAGTTGATAGTTGGGATCCTGAGACAGGACCTCAAAGATTAGCATGCTCTGTATTTGAGCAGGCAGGAGGGCAGCGAGTTCACCATGTTTTAGATTTCAAAACAGTGAAGCAGCTGAAAGAGGCTGTAACAACCTATGGTCCTCAAGTGCCCTTCACTGTAAGCTTGGTCGAATCCATTACCAACTTGAACATGACACCAGCAGATTGGACTAGTATGTGTAAAGCTGTGCTAAATGGAGGACAATACCTGTTATGGATGGTTGCCAATGAGGAATTTTGCACAGAGACGGCTAGGCAAAATGCAGCACCTGGTTATTGTTGAGGGCCACAGCCGAGTCGGGATGACGCATGTCATTTTTGCCAGAAGTGGTGATTGAGAGGTGATGCCAGCAAGCCATTAAGATGATGACTTTTGAGTTCTTGCGGAGTTCCTGTTGAGTTCCGGTTGAGCTCTTGTGGGGATTCCTGAAGAGTTCTCATTGGTTGGGGAAGTGCCGGAGGAGGGATTTCCAGTTGATGGTTCCTGGAGGAGCCGCGTGTGTGTCATTTGGGAGAGTTTCCATGGAGCGTGTGGAGGGTGCTAATGGAGTTCAGAAATAAAGTTTGTTCCTGCTTCAGTGGCTTATGATTTACACCCAGCCAGACTGCAGCTGGTTATCCTCAGAGAAATCTAGATATGTTGTTAGGAAAGGGACCTTATGAGGGTCAGCAGCAACAAATTGCATATGATGCTGCCATATACTTGCAAATTGCTGCAGATGCAGTGAGGGCATGTAAGACTTTACAAGGACATGGAGGTTTACAAGGTCAATTATCTAAGATAATACAAGGAGCTAATGAACCTTACACTGAATTTGTAGATAGGCTTATTCAAACAGCTACCAGAGTTTTTGGGGACACAGAGCAAGCAATGCCATTAATTAAACAGCTAGCCTATGAACAAGCGAACAGATGGTGCAAGGAGGCCATTAGACCATGGAAACATGGAGATTTAAACACATATATTAAATTAAGTAGAGACATTAATGAACAAGGGCAAGTCTTGGCAGCTGCAGTACAACAGGCTTTAGATGCGAGGCCAAAAACATGCTACAATTGTGAACAAATCGGACATTTTAAAAGGAATTGCCCCATAGAAGGAGGGGTTAACAAAACTAGGTATCAAAGGAGTAGCATACCGGGTATTTGCCCACGATGCCATAGAGGGAGACATTGGGCTAATGAATGCCGTTCTCAAACCACCATAGAGGGTACTCCATTATCAAAAAATGGACAAGAACCAGGTGTTTACTCACGATATCATGGAGAAAGGCATCGGGCTCCATTGCCAAAAAACGGACAAGGGGCCCAGTCCTCCAGGGCCCACGACCACAAATATATGGGACACTGGAGGAACCCAGCAACACCATCAGGGTAGTGCCCAGGACACATTATCCATTAGATCCCTCTCTAGACAAACCAGAGGGAGCACAGGATTCGACATCTGCACCTCCACCAGAGCAGTATAACTCCAGAGATGGGAGTTTAAATCATTCCCACAGGGGTAGGCTTATTATTAGGATGCAATTCTTCTACACTGAAAGGACTTATGATAAGTCCTGGGGTAATTGATCCCGATTATGAAGGTGAAATAAAAATTATAGCCAGTTCTCCAAAGGGTATATCAGTAATTTCACCAGGAGATAGAATAGCACAGTTATTAATAATACCCAGCCTGCATGATAAATTTTCCAGTTGTACTGTAGAAAGAGGTTCCAGGGGATTAGGCTCCACAGGTGTAGATTGGGCTATGCTTTCTTTAAATTTAGATTCTCGCCCCATGCTAAAACTAAATATTCAAGGACATGAATTTAATGGGCTACTGGATACAGGTGCTGACCTTAGCATCATATCTCGTCAAGAATGGCCAAAACATTGTCTGTTACAACAAGCCACTCAAATGCTTTGAGGCCTAGGAGTGGCGACTAATCCCCATAGAAGTGCAATGGTATTAGATTGGAAGGATCCTGAAGGATGTGAAGGAACTATACAGCCATGTGTATTGGATCATCTTCCTATAAATTTATGAGGATGAGATGTCCTAGATCAATTAGGTCTGACATTAACAAATAACATCAATCCTAATGCGCCCACTATAAAGGCTAGATAAGGTTTTAGGAAAGGAAAAGGATTAGGATAAAAAGGACAAAGTATAATGGCACCAATACAAATAGATCAAAGAATAGATAGACATGGATTGGGTTTTCAGGAGTGATCACTGAGACAATAAAAATTACTTGGAAATCAGAAAGGCCAGTATGGGTTCCTCAGTGGCCCCTGACTAAAGAAAAGATACAAACAGCCCATGACCTGGTCAAACAACAATTAGCGGAGGGACATATATAACCTTCCGTATCTCCCCATAATACTCCCATTTTTGTCATCAAAAGGAAATCTGGTAAATGGAGATTATTGCAAGATTTAAGAGCCATTAATAATGAGATGGTTATTATGGGACTTGCTCAATCGGGGATTCCTCAATTGTCTGCTTTGCCAAAAACCTGGTATGTTTTAGTTATAGATATTAAAGATTGTTTTTTCTCAATTCCAATTCATCCTGAGGATAGTCCACGTTTTGCATTTACTATCCCTGCACTAAATCATGAAGGTCCTGATCAGAGATATGAATGGAAAGGACTCCCTCAAGGGATGGCTAACAGCCCAACTATGTGTCAAATTTATGTTAATAAAGCAATCCAGCCACTTAGAAATCAAAATCCTGAACTACAAATATTTCACTATATGGATGAAGTATTATTAGCACACAAAGATAAAAACACATTGCTAGAATGTTATGCCACACTTACAAACTTATAAAAAATTATAATCTAGAGATAGCAATAGATAAAGTACAATTAAATTTTCCAATTAATTATTTAGGAGTTCTATTATCCTCAACCGTGGTCCATCCACCAAAAATTCAAATATGAGTAGATCAACTCAAATCACTTAAAGGCTTTCCAAAGTTATTAGGAGACATAAATTGGATAAGGCCTTATCTAGGCATACCAACAGGAGAGTTGGGACCTTAATTTGATATCCTAAAAGGTCCATCAGATCCAAATTCACTCTGCATCAAGACATTAAAAATCATTGAAACATATATGGAAAATATGCATTTGGATAGAATTAATATAAGTTTGCCTTTATTATTTATTGTACTACCAACAAAAAAATATTCCTACAGGAGTATTTTGGCAAGAAGGTCCATTACTATGGATACATTTATCTTATTCTCCTAACACTATTCTTACTAGGTATCCTGAGGCTGTAGGACAATTAATACTCAAAGGAATAAAAGCAGCAAAGGGAGTGTTTGGAATTTCTCCCAATAGAATTATTACTCCATATACTATGGATCAAATTGATGAGTTAGCTAATTAGTTAAATACTTGCACAATAATCATGTGTAAATCTAATGTTTCATTTGATAATCACTTACCATCTAATCCTTTGCTATCTTTTTGGTCTTCACATCCTGTAGTTTTTCCAAAAATGACAAGAAAAACACCTATCATGAATGCTTCAAATATATTCACTGATGGGTCAAATAATGGTACAGCAGCAGTAGTTACTCCTGATCAAACTTTTACATTTTTAGTACCCAAACAATCAGCTCAAAAGGTAGAGCTTAATGCAGTATTACAAGCTTTTGTGATGTTTAAAGATTCTGTATTTAATTTATTTTCTGATAGTCAGTATGTAGTTAATGCTATGGTATCCCTTAAAGATGCTGGTAGGATTTCCCTTCCTCTACTGTTTTCTCTTTGTTTTCCACTATACAAAGTCTAATCTGGGACAGAAAAAATCCATTCTTTATAGAACATATCAGGGCACATACAGGATTGCCTGGAGCCGTTAGTTTGGGCAATGATTTAGCAGATAAATTTACACATGATATACATATTTTCTCTACACTAGAAGAAGCTACAAATTTTCATAAAAGGTTCCATGTCAATGCTAATACTTTACAAAAGTGTTTTAAAATAACTAAGGAACAAGCTAGACAAATAATAAAACAATGTCAAAATTGTGTGACCTTTTTACCACAAGTTAATCTTGGAGTCAATCCTAGAGGACTGATACCTAACCATATTTGGCAGACGGACGTCACACACTTGCCAGAATTTGGAAAATTAAAATATTTGCATGTTACAGTTGATACTTCTTCTGGATTTTTGATGGGCTCCCTTCATGCCAGAGAAAAAACTAGAGATATTATAGCTCATTGCTTACAAAATTTTGCCACTGTGGGCGTTCCAAAACAGTTAAAAACAGATAATGGTCCTGTTTATACGTCTACCTCTTTTAAACAATTTTGCTCATCATTTGGCATTACTCATATAACAGGAATCCCACACAATCCACAGGGACAAGGCTTAGTTGAAAGAGCTCATCAAACTATTAAAATGTACTTATTAAAGCAAAAAGACGGAATTGGGAAGGGGTATATATCCCCCCAAAGATAAACTTAAAATAACCCTTTTTACTCTAAACTTTTTAAATTTGGATTCATCAGGACTTAGTGCTGCGGAAAGGTATATGTGTCCAAAAAATGTACATAAGCCCAAGGTACTTTGGAAGGATATTCTAACAGGACAATGGAAAAGTCCTGACCTAGTGATTGTCTGGAGTCGGGGGTCTGTTTGTGTGTTTCCACAGGAAGAACAGCAGCCGATTTAGATTCCAGAGAGACTAACTAAAGCGATTTCTACAGACCAAAAAAAAGATGATTTGACTCAAATCCATAACAGTTGATATCCAGAGCTCCAGTTTGGCTATCCTTACATCTGCGACAGAACCAGGATGCTTTTTTCAATATCTATTTTATTATTGCCCTCTCCCACAACATGAAATTCTATTTTGTTTTTTGAGCTCATACAGACCTAGGTTAATGTTTTTCTGATCAGTTCTATTTTTGACTATGGAGTTTTTAAACATTGCAATGGAAATTTCACCTGTAAAAAGTTACAAGGCCTTTACTATTATTATGTTATGTGTTGAATGTATTATATTATGTGTGCACACTTGTGTTTTGTGTTGTCCATATATCATATATGAGGAGTGCTCATGAAAAAATGGATCCAAATATTTTTTTCTTATTCATGTGATTTAAATGGTTTAATTTAAATTGGGTAAACAGCTGTTGAGGATTGTTTTAATATGTGAACAAAAAAGGAGGTTAACAGATCTGTTTGTTTATTTTCACCTTTCCTTTTCACTATATTTAATAATTCTGTTCAGGATAATGTAAATTGTTCAGAAAATTGTTTTCTTTTAGTGCCTGCTGGAATGTTACATAATTTTTTCTTTAGCCATTATTGCCAGAATTCCTATCTTCATCCCAGTGCCGGTGAAGACAAAGATAAAACCAAACTACAGCTTCTGCAATAGCCATCACTGAACTGCTTGCAGAACTTGCCTGGACTATGTATCACTTGTATGCATTGTGAACTCACTTGTGTGCCTTGTGAATTATCTGTTGGTGCAGCGACTTGTAGTGCCAGGGTGTTTTTGCTGATGGTGTCATCGGTGGTACAATTTTTCCAAAAGGAGCCATCAATTGGCTTGGTGTATCCTCCTCCCTTCTGCTTGTGATGGTCATTCAGCTAAAATTTGGGGGCCAACAGAGGTGAGGCAAAGAACCTTCCCCACCACTGGTACAAAGGCCTATCCACAGGTGTGGCTGTATACTGGACCAGTAGTCAGTGACGGGTAAGATCCAATTACAATGGTACCAACCTAAGACAGGAGGCTGACATCTAGAGGTCAGCTCATTCAATGACGGGTAAGGACCATATGTACTATTGGACAACCTAAGGCAGGCACGGTCCCTAAGCCACATGCTTGTTGTTTAATTAAACAGAAGGGGGGAGATGCTGAGAGCCACAGCCGAAGCGGCCCCAGCAAACTTCCAGCTGATTGGCTCCTCTGCAGTGATGCTCATTGGGCTGTTTCTCCGCCCTTTCAGACCACGGAGCTGCTTATTGGGGGACTCTTTTGGCTCCGTCCACACGACCCAGCCAATCGGCCTCAGTAGCAGGAGGAGTGGAGGTGGAGAGGCTTGCCGGAAGAGCTGGTGGTGGCAGTTGGGCTCTGAGGGAGTTCCTGAAGAGCTCGTGTGGTGCAGTGTGTGCGTTCTAAAAATAAAGTTCGTTCCTGCTTGACTGCGGCAGTGCTGCATAAGGGATGAGAACAGGTGGCTGCCCGCCCGCCCGGGTTCGCTCATTCGCTAGTCAGACTTTGTTGGTAGTGACCCTTCTGCAGAAGTAGCTTGTCTTGCTGAGTAACTTTGGAGCACATGCCTGATTTCTTGCAGCACCCCAATATTTCTAACACTGGGGGTCCTTCTCACTCCTCGCTTCTCACCCTGTTGGGACCCGTGGCTGGCCACCGCCAACCCTGCCCCATCCAGCCCACCCCAGGCTCCCAAATCCAGCAGACGTCCCCTGTTCTAACTCAGCCCCTCCACGCCAGAGGCCCCGGGCCACATCTGTGCACTCAGCTCCTGATCACTGATTTGTGGCCATTTCCCAGCCTCTTCCCAATCCCCCTGTAACAGGGGTCCACTTTGGGCTTTGAATACTTGCTGCTCTGCCACTGTGACTTATTCTTAGAGGACTTGTTTCCTCCTCTCTCCCTGCTCCTCCCTAGTCTCAGGGGAAACAGGGTCACCTTCCTTCCCCATCCCTGGCGGTTATCTGTCCCTGAGCACACACCCACCATGGGAAAGGAGTCATCCAGACTTTGGGGTGGCACCAAGATCTCAGGAAGGACTGTCTCCAGATTAACAAGTGAGTTTCAACTTCAGTAGGGAACAGGTGGAAGGCAGCCCTGAGTCGCCTCTTAAGAGCCCCCATTTCCCCTGATGGGCAGAATCACAGCCTCGGGGAAGGAGTCCCTGTGTCTCTCCTTTCCCAAAACCACGTCCTTGTTATTGGATTGGCGTCGGGGACAAGGACCGAGCTTTGAGTAACAAATTTGGCATTCCAGATGTGACTGAGGGACTGTGGCAGCTCCTTTTGGTTTGGGGGACTCCTGCCTTCTCTCCCTGAATGGCCCACAGGCTGCTCCATCTTGGTCCGCTTTGAGAAAAAGGAAACTGAACTCAGTCACAACACCCTTGGCCATCTGGGAGGTCCCCCTGCAGGCACGCCAAGACCCATGACTCCACACGTCTTGTTCCTCTGTGTGGGGACATCTGGGCACCACTGGTGGAGGGGTCGTGGGTAAGCAGGACTCAAGAACCTCGGGACTTTTGCTCCCTTCTTGTCTGTCCGAGGTCCTCATCTGTCTGTTGGGCTTGGGTGCAGGAATTCCATCTGGTTGGCTGTGGTTTTGTTGGTATCTGGTACTGTCCCTTTTAGGACATGGGCAATACCGCATTGATCCTATAAGTAGCTTCTTGGAAAGATCTTGACTGAAAGGGCCACTCACAGGTATAAACCTAAGAAAAAGATGATGTTCTCCAGTGATCTGGCCTTTGGGTGGCTTTGTGCCTTGTACCATCTCACAGTTACAGCTGGTCTGTCCGAGGTAAAGTGAGTGGAAGAAGTTCTGTATGTGTGGGTCTGTCTGTTTTAAAGGCCGCCATCTGTTGGCCATGGTTTGGGCATCCTCTCTGGTTGTCTGTTTCCTTTTCTTTTTTTGTATCTGTTACTGGCCCCTTAGGACGAGGGCCGGGCTAAGAGTGGGCCACCTATAGGTATAAGCCTGACAATCTGGCCTGGGAATGACTCTGGATTATTACACAGTCTTGCAGTTGGAGTGGGTCTGTCGGAGGTGAAGCACTGGAAGGGATTCTGTGTGTGCTGCCTCCGGTGTGAAGGCTGGCTGGACACCAGGAGAGGGGTTAAAAATACAGATCCTGTCAACCAGTGCTGGCACTCACACCCAGCCCGTCTCTGCCTGGCCCCAGCTAGCCGCTGATCGCCTCCCCGCGGGCCTGGGACACAGCCCTAGGTTGGGAAAAAAACACCAGGGAAGTGGCCTGGGCTGTAAAAACAAGATGAGCAAAGAGGACCCGGCTCTGCTCTGCCTCCCAGGGCCTCTTGCCTTGGCAGGTGGAGGCTGCTGGCCACAAAGGACGTGGCAGTGGGTCCCAGCACTGTTGGTTTGTGACCTGGGGACAGGAAGTCTCCCCTTTAAGACCTGAGTGGACACTCCATCTGGCCAGGGGATCTCCATCACTGGGACAGAGCAGTTCCTGCTATGACAGCGACCCACCCAACCAGGTGCCTGGGGAGACTGCAGGGCAGACTACTGCACCCAGAAAAGGAAAAGCCGCAGCTAAGGCCAACCCGCGTCTGTAGGCGGCCTCTGCAAAGGGTCTCAAGGAACCTGAAGGAAGGACGGGAGGGCCTCCTCCAGGGCTCGTCCAGACGCCTGGTGTGAGAAGAAGGCCCAAGGGAGCTCTGGGTCCAAGTGACAGTGGGCACTCCCTCAGGTTGACAGCATTGTGGTCACGAAAGGGAGACGGGGCAGGCCCCGAGATGTCCTGTGCTCCAACCCCTTGAACACCACCCGGGAGAAGAAAGTTAGAGCACAGGTTTGTGTACGCCACGTCGTCCAACCCTCTCCAGGGTGAAGGCTGTGGGGTAGATTGAATGCACGGAACACCGGGAAGGACTGCTGCAGTCTGCGAATTTAAGAAGGGTCCCAAACTAGAGAAGACAAAGTCATAGATATTAAAATACATCTTAGTATGAAAAATTAGAAGGTAAAGGAATGTTTCTGGAAGAGGAAGTATTTTGTATGGTAAAGCGACATTCTTGTGCCAAAGTTCAAGATGAAAGAGAGGACAGAGGTAAGGACGGAGACAAGCTGCAGAGTGTCTGAGGACGTCACTGAAGGTCTGTGGAGGTAACTCGAGAAATTGACATGTGATCAGATTGGCTATAACCAGCACAGTCAGTCAGAACTATTCACGTTTTCACGTACTGATATAAAGCGAACTCAAACATTGATGTGCGTTTATCTATCAAGATGATCTTCCTGTATCTGTTAGGTTTTATTACTTTGGGAAGCTGAGTCCTAAAGGAATTAGGGTTTGAACTTGTCTTAAGTCTTTTAAATGATCACTTCCCACCTGGTTAAATAAACAACTGTTATTTTAGGTTATTACAACATAGTTAACACCCTGAATATTGGCGACTAGAGCTACGTGTACATGTGAGCCTCGTCTGTTATGTAAAAGGTTGTAGAGGAAAGCTTTGGTAGGTTTACCAGCAAGAGAACCAACACTTGCTCTCTCTTATATCCTGTCTGACATAGAAGGGCCATCCTGCCATGTGAAGACGTGGTTTATATCTGTTTGCTTTGACTTAGTCTATTTCTGATCATTACTACTGTTTCCTAAATGTGTAAAAGAGATTTAAGGCTATCCTTTGATTTTTGCTCAGACTGCAAACCCATGCCGACCTGTGATGGTTGTTACCACACACTAGGATTCTATATTTTACTTTAACTTAAACTTAGTAACATAAAGACATCTGTGTAATTGTGATGCTGACCATTACTGGATTCTTTGTATATTATATGTTGTATCTATGTTCTTCAAGTATACAAGCTTTATAAAAAGTAAAACTTGGGGGGTTGGGGCTGTGGCTCAGCGGTAGAGAGCGCACCTGGCACATGAGTGGCCCTGGGTTCAGTCCTCAGCACCCCTAAAAATAAATAAATAAAATAAAGGTATTGTGTCCGAGTATGACTAGAAAATAAAATATTAAAAAAAGTAAAACTTGGGAGAGCACTTAGCCAAGTTGGTGTTCTGCAGACTAAAGTTATTTGTGGCAGTGGTCTCCTTCAGACTTATATGGAAATAACACATTTGGTTGGTATTATTCATGCCATTTAATATTTTATAGCTGGATAAAGGTAACCTGTTGTCAATAAGTTTTATATGAAATTTTGTATTATTCTTTACAGTGGGGTGGGAATTTACATGTACTTTTTGGAAGGCGATAGGGACAGCCTTATCCGTTCAGAGGTTGACAATGTGGAACACGAAGACCTTCTGCCACGTGTTCCACAGAGGGGAAGTCAGGAGCTCTTGGCCTCTCTGCTTCCATCTGAGATGTAACTACCGCAGTCCGGCTGCAGCAAAATAACCGGGGGTGACGAGCAACTTGTGTACATTGATCCAGCAGGACTGGGAGCTGTTTATTGTAGGACAACAGAGGTATTTATACATTCCACACAGCTTATCTTAATTAGCATAAACTAGATTCAGCAGTCAACCAATAAGGAATCTCCACACTTAATGGCTCACTGTCACCACCTCACAAACCACTCCCCCTGGCAAAATGCCAGGCGCCATCCTGACTTGTTTACAGACTCTAACATGTAATGTCGTATTATGCTAACTGACGTTCAGACAGACTGTGGAAATGATTCACGAACACTCTGTAGAACGATATTTCTTAAAAGAGCAAAGATCAGATTGAGAACTAAGACACTTTTGAAGATTTGTCAAGAGGCCAGCCTCACTGAGTTGAGGCTTGGCCTCTCTTCCTTCCCTGTGTTTGGATGGCCTCAAAGTAGGCTGGAATTCAGCTCATTTAACGTGTATTAAACGATGGATTTTTAAAAAAGATCAGTGTAATCTCAAAATAAACAAGGGATACGATAGAAAAGTTACGTAAAGCTTCTGGCAATCTATAAAAGGTATTTAGGTTTGTAAAAGAAAGTAAAACTTGTATGTGATTGAGTTAGTAAAGATGATTCAGTGTTCATTTTGTGTGTTCCTTGTACAACTGTGAAACTGTTGCCGGGGGGCGTTTTGCAGGAGTATTACTGGACCATCCAGTTTGGGACAACAGGCCATCCACTGCAGGACAGACAGGACACAGAGCTGACGTCCAGTGCCAATACTGACCCCAATTGCATGGACGGGGTAACCGTAAAGTTATAGACCTGGAGGTTAAAACCCATTACTTCCACTTCAAGACTGGTGAAACTGGCCTGCTGGGTGTTTAAAACCAAAAACACGGAGACTGAGGTCAGGGAAGTGAAAGGGTCAAGGAAAAAGCAGGCTTTTAAGGTCAGAGAGGATCCAGGATCCAGGGAATAATGAAAAACCTCGAAGAGGACCTCCGAGAACAGGAAGCCAACCAGCGCACATTCTGCAAGGAGGGTCCCTGGAAATGTCCTGATGCTTCCAAGAGAAGCCACGTGTGGTCAGCAAGACCCTGCTCCCTCCTGGCGGATGGCACAACCACTAGAGGAGAAGCTGAAGGAGCTGAGAGAGAGGCTTCCCACACGTCCCCAAGAGTGATCCCTGAGACATCTCAGCTGAATCTCAGTAGGTAGTGGGTAGAAGAAGGTCGATTTTGGTCTGAAACACCTGGCAGGACAGAATAGGCAAAGCGCCCCGTCCGTGGGCATGGGGAGCGAGGAGAGCGCTTTCAGTATGACTTGATGCACATCTGTGTCAGCTCTGCCCAGAGTGAATAAGACCGGCGCCTACAGAGGAAGGGTTCATGTGTGGGAGTGCCTAATAAAACCATCACAAGGGCTCTCCGTGTGAGCCTGAGCACACAGACCGACAAATCTTCTGACCTCCTACATAGATTAACTGAATCCCTTTTCCACTGACACGATTGAGTTATGTCTCCATGGTTTTCAGTGACTGGCTGCAATTCCACTTATTGCTTTTGTGCTGTTTGTTTTGCTGTCTGGTGGATGGTTGGCTTGGCATGATCCCTGCCCGACGTCTGCCTGTCCAGTCACCTGCCGTCTGCACGGTGGACCTCTGGGCTGCCCTGATGGGGAAGGCACTTGACGGTCCACCCCCACCTGAGAGAGAGCAGGCTCACCTCCCCTAACCTTGCCCTCTCTCAGCAGGAAGAACTGGGAGATGTCAGCACCCAGTTTCCCACAGAAATGGACAGTGGAGAAACCCGACAGCGCTCCCCCCATGCTGCAGACCAGCCCTGCTGCCCGTCCTCCCTAACCTCAGGGCAGCAGGTCACCTCTCTTCCCGTCCGAGGCAGAGTCATCTGTCCTTGAACCTCCACCACAGGAGCCGCGCGATTCAGCCTGGGGAAGGCCCCCGAAGACCTCAGACTGTCCCCCAGACCAACAGGCGAGTGACAGCCCTGACAGAGAAGGTGGGGCGCTGCCCCGAGTCGCCTCTTTAAAGCCCCCTGCTCTCCCCATGGGCAGATTCGCAGCCTCCGGGACGGGAGTCCCTGTCTCCTCCGCTGCTGGCTCAGCAGTGAAGCCTTTTCTCAAAACCCTGTTGGATTTGCGTGGGGGATGGGGACAGCCTTTCGGGGCACCCACTCTCTGCAAGCTGCAGCAGGGGCTCTGCTGCCCCCTCTCGCTCTGCCTCCTTCACGGTGTCTTCGGCTCCCCAGGTGTGAACGTCCTGGGATGAGAGGATCCAGCGCCCCAGGTCCCCACTGGAACACAGTTCCCAGTCACCAGAGACCCACGTCCGCCACTTCCCCTGGGGCCTCCTTTCCATCTCAGGCAATGGCTCCTGCAGGGACCCCAAGGTCAGCAGGGACCTGGTCCCTAGGCCAACACCAACACAGCGGATGTGTTCTAGAGCATTTTTCCTTCTTCAGTACCCAGGATTGAACCGAGGGGCACTCTACCTCTGCGCCCCTTCCCCAACCCTTTCTATTTACTTACTTTTTAAATTTGGAAACAGGGTCTCTAAATTGCTGAGGCCCTGGTTCTTCCCCATCACAGGGCCCAGGAGGCGCTGCCACCAGGGTGGGGACTCACAGCCTGCTCCCAGAAGGGGAAGCCACATCTGAGCATCCCAGAGCACAGGGGCAGAGTGACTGAAGAGAAGGAGCACCAGGTGCAGAGAATCCCGGTGGACACTCGGAGGCAGCTGGGCCCAGTGGACACGCCTGTCATCCCAGCAGCTCAGGAGGCCGAGGCAGGAGGATCGCAAGTTTGAGATCAGCCTGGGCATCTTTAGCAAAGCCGTCTCAAAATAAAAATGAATAAGATGTTTTTTTTGAAGGGCTGGGACTGAAGCTCAGCAGTAGGGCAGCCCTGGGTCCAATCCTTAGCACCTCAGAAAGAAGCTCTGAGGCAGACGGCCATGTGGCAATACAAGACAGGCGGGAGGAGGAGGGCAGGTGGGAGGCCAAGGGACACTGGTGTGAGGAAGACGGCCCTCAGCAGCCCCACCAGTGGGCACAGGCACTGCCAGGAAAGGAGGGGGAGAGAAGTACCAGAAGAGAATCATTCTAGAAGCTTCTGAAGAATAACAGGGTGGGAAACCACAGGGCGGCTAAGCCTGGGTAAGAGGGGTCGGGAGGAGGAGGGGAACGGACGGGGGCAGGCATGCAGAGAAGTCCCAGCCTGGCATCCCCAGGGTTCAGGGAGCACAGGAGAGCGCCCAGCAGGCCAGGCAGGACAGAGGAGCCCGGTGCAGAGACAGACGGAGGCCAGAGTTCTGAACCTGTCCATAGTCAGCCCACCGACCACCTGCAAGGGCTGGAGGGAGACCCCCACCACCACAGAGCAGCTCAGCCTGTGAGAAGGAGGAGAGGGGGTCCCGGGCTCTGGAGAAGAAAGACTTTGGACTTGGGGTTTCACAGGTGGAGTCACTATTTAAGTACGGGGTGGGATGGAAGTCTCCCGGAGCTGCGGGGCCACGACACGGTATTGACTGCAGAGAGTGCCTGTTGGCCAGCATGTGGAAGGAGGTCCCCAGCATTCAGAGGCCAGTCCTGCAAGGTGCCCGAGAGGTGTGGGAGGACACACAGCTGTCTATGGGGGAGGGCAGAAAGAGACTCCACTCCCAGCGCCCAGGCCCAGAAGTCTCCAGAAACCAAGCCACAGCAAGAACACCTGGGACTGCGCTCCACCAAGGGCCGTGGGGACTCTGGGGGAGACAGGCATTTCACGTCACAGCATTTTGCAGGGTCACCTTGTTATAGAACGTCAGAGACCAGCCGAGACCCCCAGGCCACGCTGATCCGCGTGTCAGCAGGAGGCTGCGGTACGGGAACTTGCTCGCAGGCCGAACCCAAGCAGAGGCCAGGGCTAGTTCAGTGGCTTTGGCAAAAAGAAGGAAAGAGGACTCTTCCTGCCCGATCCGAAGCACACGAAAAGGCCCAAGAGCAGAATCTCACCACGTGGAACTGGCCCAAGAACAAAGCTAGACCCGAGGCAGAGGAGAGAGTGGGAGAGGACCACCCTGGAACATGTCCACTCGTCACGAGAACTCAGGGGCTCACTGCCCACGAGGGCCTTCTGTGGATGAGAAGCAGCTACGTGGGAAAATACTGCCCTTATTTCATGGTGGGTTCTGTCCCAACCCCGCACCTTCACAGCTACACAAAGTAATGGGCCAGTTAAAGAAGGAGCACAAATCTGAGTGAATAATAATGAATTTCCAGACTTTAAAATTGGTCTGTTGGTCTGCCTATTCTTTCTTTCTTTCTTTTTTAACAATTGCCTTTATTTTTTAAATACACGACAGTGGAATGCATCACAATTCTTATTACACAAATAGAACACAGTTTTTCCACTCTCTGTGTATAAAGGATGTTCACCCCAGTTCGTGTCTCCATGCATGTACTCTGGACAATGACGTCCATCACTTTCCCACCCTTCTGCCCTATCTAGAGTCCGTCTCTTCCTCCTGGGCTCCTCCTCCCTTCCCCACTATGAGTCAGTCACCTTACATCAGAGAAAACATTCGCCATTTGATTTTTTGGGATTGGCTAGCTTCACTTAGCATCATCTTCTCCAACTGCATCCATTTACCTGCAAATGCCACGCTTTTATTTTCTTTTATTGCTGAGTGATACTCCATGGTGTGTATGTGCCACACTTTTTAATCCATTCATCCACTGAAGGGCACCTGGGCTGGCTGCACAGTTTAGCTGTTGTGAATTGTGGTTTGCCTATTCTTAAAAAACAGATCCTGCTGGGACTTTCATGGGGTCACGTTGGATCTACAGATCAGTTGGAGAAAATGAACTTCTTCTGATTGGATCTCCAGTCCTCGAACACGGCACCTGTCGGCGCTTTAACTTCTCTTATTAATGTTTTCCAGTTTTCAATGTGTGGGTTTTGCAAATTTGTGGCCACGTTTGTACTAAGTAGTTAATATTTTTGCTTAGGCTTGAGCCTAAGCAACTCCATTTAAAACCCCAGTTTGAATCCTGCAGTCTCGCCAGGCACAGCCACAGAGCCCTCCAGGGTGGCCTCAGACAAGTCACTTCCCCTCGCCCTGATCAACAGAGTGGAGCCCCTGGCGGGCTGTCCTCCCTGATAAGAGGGAAAGGGGGGAGATCAGGGGGGAGACCACCAGTCCAGATGTCTCTGACCCCAGGGTAAACGATGTCACTGAGAGATCAGGTGGTGGCTGATAAGGATTGAAAGGGGGGTCAAAAGCCCCCAAATTTAGTATAAACAGTAGAGCAAGTGAACAGGGATTCAGCCAGCGGAACAAGACGCACTCGGGCTGGAGGGCCTGATGAGGGCCTGACATCCCGTCACTTGTCATCATTTCTGAGCCTCTGCATGATCCTCACCACTCTCATCTCTACGGCCTCGTCTGGACCTTGGTGAGGGCCACAACTCCTCCCTATGACCCTCTCCCCAACTGGTCGTCCACTCCACACCAGGAAAAGCCCGCCTTGGTCCTGGACCTGGTCACTGCGGTCTGAGTGAGTGTGCATCTGCTGGACACAAAGCCTAAGGCTTAAGGCTTTTGAACTTAGCACACAGAGGGAATGCAGCCACTAGCCTGCCATGATTCAGTGTGTTTTACAGAGCTTAGATTTAATCTAATTTGCTGTGAATTAATTAATCTAGAATTGTTTGGTGTGAATTGATTATGTATTGTAGTGCCTAGTGTTAAGGATCATCGTTTTCTTGATTAAGAACCTAGAGAGTGAAATTGTGGTGAGTGATTTGAGTGAATAAAGCATTGAAAGGGGCAGTAGCGCATGGGCATCCTTTATTTCTCCCCCGACTGCCTACGTCGTTATGCGACAGGTTGTAGATGGCATGCTTTAGTTCAGTTTCCAGTTGCTCTTTGCCAGGATGTAGAAGGGCGACCGACTTTCTGTGCTGCCCTGGAATCTCGTAACCTCACTGGACTCACTGTATTCTTCCTCCCCCTTCCGCCTTCCCCTCCTGCTCCTCTTCCTCTCTCCCCTTCTTCTTCTTCCAGGGCTCTACCACGGAGCCACAGCCCAGCACCCCCTGTTTATTGAGAGACAGGGTCTCACTGAGCTGCCCCGGCTGGCCTCCAGCAGCCTCTGCCCCACAGGGGCTGGGATCGGAGGCCTGGGCCACGCCCCTGCTGGGCTGACCTAATCACAGACGGTTGTGTGGATGCCCTCAGGACTTTTCAAGATGACCAGGTTTTCAGTGATAGGAAGAGTTCATTCTCTCTGTCTGACGTGGATGTCTCTTGTTTCCTCTTCTTGCTTTATCGTGTTGGCCAAACTTCAGAGCACTGTGGAGCAGAAGGTGGGCGAAGAGACACCCTTGTCTGGTCCCTGATCCCGGGTTGCGGTGGAGGGAAGCTTCTAGCCTTTTACCATTCGGCTCGTGCCCTTCACAGGCTGAGAAGATTTCCTTCTATTCCTAGTTTTTCTGGGATTTAAAAAATCGTTCTGGAGGTTGTAACACAGTTTTTCTTCTTAAATGTACTGTGCTCGTGGCTGGGATGTAGCTCAGTGGTAGAGTGCTTACCTAGCACGTGGAAGACCAGGGTCCAGTCCCCAGTACCACAGGTGACGATGACGACGATGTGAATTGATCAAGGTGACTTTCTGAATGTTAGACCAATCTTCCTAGAATAAATATCACCTGCGTTTGTTGGAGTTTTGCTAAACTTTGTTCAGGATTTTCAGGTCTGTGTTCACGGGGAGCATCGGGGCGCAGTCTCCTTTCTTGGTCTAACTTTGGATTCCAGGGTGTCGTGGTTGGAGTGTGTGGTGTCCCTCCAAAGCTCAGGTGGAGGAATCCAGGAATGTTCAGAGGCCGAGTGACCAGTGGTGAGAGGCTTAACCTCATCGTGTATTACTCCACCCGAATGCACTAACTGGATGGGGGCAGTAGCAGGTGGATTGTGGCTGGAGTGTGTCCTGCAGGTGGGCGTCCTTTGGGGTCTATGTCTTTCCCTTGGTGAGCACAGCTCTCTCTGCTTCCTGGGTATCGTGTCCCGAGCTGCTTCCTCCGCCACGCCTTCCCCTATGATGCTGTGCTGCATTTTAGCCCAGAACTAAGGAATGGGCCATCTCCGGCCTGAGACCTCTGAAATTGGAGCCAAAATAGACCTCTTCTCCTCTGCATTGTTCTTGCCAGGTCTTTTGGACAATTAAAAAGAGAAACTGATTAAACCCCAGGGAATGCTGACTTTATGAAGCGAGTTGCAAAGTGTTCTACTCTTTTCGATTTTGCTTTGTGGATTTGTGTAGGGTGGCTTTATTTTTCCTTGACTCTTTGGTAGAATTGACCAGGGCTGCCATATACAGATCTGATGGGCTCTCTGTAAGAAGATTTTTGCACAAAAATTTACTGAATAGACATGGGACGATGCTGGTTATCTATTTCTTCCTAAGTAAATGTCCTCTGGCTCATTTCTCTTTTGGAGGTGTGGGCACTGGGGACTGAACTCAGGGGTGCTTGACCACTGAGCCACATCCCCACCCCTTTGAGACAGGGCCTCCCTAAATTGCTGAGACTGGCCTTTGAACTCGTGATCCTCTTGCCTCAGCCTCCTGGGCTGCTAGCATTACAGGTGAGCACCACCAAGCTCAGCTCGCTCATTTCTGATATTGGTGACTCGTGTCTTTTTCCTTTTCTCCTGATCAATATGGTTTTTATTGATTTTACTGATCTTCTCAAAGGCTGACTTGTTTTCACTGATCTCTCAGTTGTTTTCTGGTTTGGGTCTCACGGGTTTTTCTCTGATCCTTCTTTCTGAATTTTATTTCTTCTACACACACTGGGTTTCGTTGGCCGTGATTTTTCTAGTTTCCTAAGGAAGCAGAAGTCATTCCTGAGCCCTTTCTTCTGCTCCAGGATATGAATCTCAGCACATTCAGGGTCCCAAGTCCTAAATTCACCTCTCAGCACCCACAGCTGAGAGGCGACTTTCCCCCAGGTGTGTTTGTGGCCCCTCGGTCTGGAGGAGAGAACGGGTCTATGTGGGCTTGCCGTGTGTCTTCTGGTCCCATCCACTGGTCTTCATGGCTGTCGTGCCGGCACCGTGCTGTTTGCAAACTGCAGCTCTGTGGGACAACTTAAGGTCTGCGATAGTGATGCCTCTGGCTTTGCTTTTCTTGCTGAGGATTGCGTTGGCCATTCTGGGCCTCTTATTTTTCCAAATAAATTTCCCGACTGCCTTTTCTATGTCTGTGAAGAATGTGGGTGGATTTGGATGGGGATTGCAGGAATCTGCCTAGCATTCCTGGTGGTATGGCCGTTTTGTCGATGCCGATCGTTCCTGTCCAAGAACGTGGAGGTCTTCCCGTCTTCCAAGGTCTTCTGGAGTCTCTTTCTTGGTGTTCTGAGGTTTTCATCGCAGAGGCCCCATCTCTTGTGAGACTGATTCCCAAGCACAAGCATTCTCTTTTTTTAGGCTTTGTGAGTGGGAGAGCGTTCCTGAGTTTTCCTTCAGCTGAGTCACTACTGGAGTACAGGAATGTGATCGATGTGTGATGTCGGTCTTGTCTCCTGCTACTCTGCTGAACTAGTTTGTGAGCTCTGGAGACCTCTGGTGGAGTTTCTTTTTTTGGGGGGGTGGGGTGGGGGGGTTCTAAATATAGGATCATGTCGTCAGCCATCAGCGATAGTTGGAGCTCTTCTTTGTGAACAGAAGTGGTGAAAGTGGGCATCCTCAGCTAAAATGAAGCTCCTGTTTTCAGCTTTCCTCCGTTCACACGGTGTTGGCCTTGGTTTGTCATAGGCGGCTTTTACACTGATGAGGTGAGTCCCTTCTACGCCTAGTTTTTCTAGTGTTTTAAATAGGAATGGGTGCTGTATTTTGTCAGTTTTTTCCCTGTATCTATTGATATAATTAAACATACCTTGAAGAGAAGACGGCCTCTTCAACAAAGGGTGCTAGGGAACTGTAAATCCACCTGTAGTGGAATGAAGTTCGCCCCCTTGGCTGGGACATGGCTCAGTTGGTGGAGTGCCTGCCTCCCATGCACAAGGCCCTGGGTTCCATCCCCAGCTCCACAGAAAGAAAAGGAAGAAGAAATTCAACCCCTCTCTCTCACCCTGCACAAAATTCAACCCAAAGTGGAACAAAGACCTGGGAATCAGACTAGAGACTCTGCACTTGCTAGAAGAAAATGTGTGTCCCACATATGAGCTCAGGACTGACGTCTTTCACAAAACCCCTGAATCGCAAGAAGTAAAATCGGTAATCAATCAATGGGCTGGCGTTGAATTCGAAAGCCACTTCACAGCAAAGGAGACAATCAAGGAGAGAGAGCCGGCAGAATGGGAGACGATCTTTGCCATCTGCACCTCAGAGCACTAATCGCCAGGATATATAAAGAAGTCAAAAAACTTAACACCAAAAACCAAACCAAAACACACACATGCACACACACACACACACAATCAATAAATGGGCAAATGAACTAAAAATACACTTCTCAAAAGAAGAAATACCAATGGTGAACAAATATAATGAGGAAACCTTCAACATCTGTAGCTACTAGAGAAATGCAAATTAAAAACTACACTGAGATTTCATCTCACTTCAGTCGGAATGGCAATTATCAAAAATACAAGAAACCATAAATGTTGGTGAGGGTGTGGGGAAAAAGGTACACTCCACGTACATTGCTGGCGGGACTGCAAATAGATGCAGCCAATTTGGAAAGCAGTATGGAGATTCCTTAAAAAAAACTAGTAGTGGAACCACCATTTGAGCCAATTATCCAGTCCTTGGTATACATCCAAAAGATTTCAAATCAGCAGACTGCACTGATGCAGCCACATCAATTTTTATAACAGCTCAATTCACAATAGTGAAGCCATGGAGCCAACCTAGGTGCCCTTCAACAGATGAATGGATAAAGAGAATGTGGCATAGATACACAATGGAGTATTACTCAGCCATAAAGAAGAATGACTTTATGACATTTGCTGGTAAATGGATACATTTAGAGACTCTTATGCTAACTGACTAAGCCAGTCCCCCAAAGCCAAAGGTCAATTGTTTTCTCTGATATGTGTAAGATAACGTACCATGGGGGGGTTGAGGGTGGAGAATAGAGGTTCAGTGGATTCCACAAAGAGGAATGATGGGAAGGGAGGGGGAATTTGAAAACTACTGTCTAATTTTGCTTTTGAACCATGTATAAGATCATCTTCACTAGACAGATGAAGGGATTTGCCTCCTGCCACAGAGCCAGGGACGCCCGCGCTGAGATTCAGGCCAGAGCAGTTCAGGACAGAAGCCGGGCAGTTCCCACCACACCTGCTGTGTCCCAGCCTTTAAGGAAGAGTTGCATCGGGAGGGGAGGCTCCTGGCTCCTGCTCTGCCTCCTCACGGTTCCGACTCTGGTTCCCGGGGCTCAGCCTGGGCTTGCTTATGCCCTGAGCTCTTGGGTTTTCCCTCAGATCTGCTCCTCAACTCTACAGTCCTGGGGCCTCTGAGCTGGTTCATGCCCGCCCCCCTCTCTGTCTGGAGGAGTGTTTCATCACAGTAAAATAACAGGACATGCACCGTTAGCAAAGCCAACCAACCACCACCAACAAAACCCACCTGGAGTACTGTGTCCCGTGAATTTCAAAAAAATTGCTTTTTCATCTTTCTTTGGTTCAAAATAGTCTCTTTCAATTTATTTGTTGAACCATGGGGCGCTCAGGTCTGCATTATTTATTTCCAAACATCCGGGGACTTTCCAGATAGCTCTACATTATTAGAGATCCTAATTCTATTATGGCCACAGAGTGTGCTTTGCAGGACCTGTGTCCCGCCACAGTTTCAGGACTCAGGCCTCTCACAGGCCTACCTTGGCAAAGACTTGGCGCACTTTCAAGGCCTGGGTTCTGCTGGGATGGGATGGAATTCCCAGCAGGCAGTTGGATGGAGCTGGTGGACCGTGATGCGATTCTCATCCTCTGTCTGCTCCTTCTGTCAAGTCGAGAGAAGAGTGTCCGGGTCTCCAGCGACCACTGTGGGGTTGCCCCTCTCTCCTGGCAGGTCTCCGGCTTTCGCCCTAACATCTAGGACTGTGGCCTCTTCCAGACCCCTTCATTGTCACCAAGTGAGCTTATTTGCCCCTGGGAGGAGTCTTTACTCTGAAGCTGACTTGGACATTGGAATGCTCAGTTTTGTCGAGGAATACCTTTTGAATTCCACACGACTTGTTGGTGCCTCTCACGTGCTCCAACACCTAGTGGCTTCGTACTCCCCGTTTTGCCCTGGCACAGGATAGCTGCACCCAGTGGTGGGATTTGTCACGTACTGTATGTGCACACAGTGCGGCAACAGGACCAGTGCTCCCCTTCCCCACCTCTTCTCCCTTCCCCTGCCTCCACTCCCCATCTAGAGCTACCACCTGAGAGAAGACATACAACCTTTGACCTCATTTCCCTTAACATAACGGTCCCCAGTTCCATTCATTTCCCTTTGAATGCCACAATTCCATTCTTCTTTATGGCTGGATAAAACCCCATTGTGTGTGTCCACCACATTTTCTTTACCCATTCACCCACTGATGGACACCCCGGCGGTCCCCTAGTTCTGCTACGTGAACTGGGCTGCTATAAACACAGGTGTGCACCTGTCGCTGCAACATGATGACTTAAATTCTTCAGGAAAAATACCAAGGAGTGGCTGGCTGGGTCAGTTGGTGGTTCCACGACTGGGCTCCGGAGGAGATTCCGCACTCATGTGCTCAGAGGTCCTACTGATGTACAGTCCCCAGAGCGCACAAGTGTCCCTGTCTGCTCGTCCTCTCCAGTGCTTCTTACGCCGACCTGTGTTCTTGATGGCCGCCGCTCTGACTGGTGCGAGGTGGCATCTCAGTGTAGTTTTGATCTGCATTTCCCTAATTGCTAATGACGGGGGATCGGTTTTCACGTATTTGTGGACCATCTGTATTCCTTCCTTTGAGAGTGTCTTTTCAGTTCCTTTGCCCACTTATTGATTGTAGTCTTTGCTTTTTAAAACCACAGGTTAATTACCTTGGTTCCTGGGGGCCTCCATTCAGCACACTGTTGGGGTTGAAGATCTCTTTGCCTCGGGCTCCAACGGGGCTGGGCCGGGCATGGTGCCTTTACTAATCCTGACTTTTTAAATTTAGAATTCTGATATTTTGGACTTCAGAGAATCTTTATGCATTAATTTGTGTTTTAAGGCATATTGCTTTACAATGATGTTTTTCTTGGCTGAGGTTTTTTGGTGCTTCCTCTAATTGCCTGACTGAGGCAAGCACTCCTCCTGCCTCCACAGGGCACCAACACCAGGACACTGGGGCCTGCGTGGAAGCCACCGGCCACCGCACCACGGACACTTGTCACATCTGTGTCCTGGAGGCAGGGCAGTGACGACTTGCCTTTCCCCTGCGCCCTGACGCCATCTGCATTCTCGCTGGGCCACTTGGCCCTCTGCATTCTCGTGAGCGAGCGCGGCTGTGGGCAGGCGGGAGTCCACCTTGGGATCTGCTTGTCCATCTGTTCTCTGACTTCTCTGGGGGAGGGGTCAGCTGACGAGTTTCCTATTAGCTATGACCTTGCGTTCCTGCGCAGGGGCTGCCGAAGGGCTGTGGCTTACAGCTTCAACGCATCACGGCTCACTGCCACCGTCTGGAGCCAGGTGTCCCCAGGACCCACGTGTCAAAGGCTTGGGCCCAGCGCGGTGTGCCCGGGAGGTGGCGGGAACACACCAGGGGCCTGGCGGCAGGGCTTCTGGTCAGAGGGAGAGCGTGACCCCAGCCCCTTCCTCTGTGTCTCCCCCTTAGGTTTCTGGCCACCAGGTGACCAACTTTGCTTGTCCTGCGCTTCCCACATCATGTCCTGCCTCACCCAAAGCACAGGGCCGCTGACCACGGACAGGAACCTCCGAGAACCTGAGCCAGAGAGCCCTCGACTCTCTGTCAGTTGATGATGTCAGGTGCTTGTGACGGTGACAGAGGCTGCCTGACACCTCCACCGCGGCACCCCGCCTCACACGGAGCACGGGACGTCACCTCCCCTGCTTCCCTGTGCCTTCGCGTCATCGTCAACAGCTGACCACACGCTATCAAGCCCACATGAAACACCATTCAAATCACAATTTTTAATGTCTTTCCCCACCTGGTGGCTGCTGGGGCACTTGGACCCTCACTCCCCTGAGGGTCCAGCTCCCCCTGTGCCAGGTGCCCTCCGCTGGAAGCAGGTGGGGAAGCGCCATCAGTGTCGGAGTGTCCCCTGCACTTCGGGGAGGTGTGTTCACTGACCTTGAGCCTAGGTTGGCATTTCCCATCCCCAGGCCTTTTTATTTTACTTTGAGACAGGGTCTTGCTAAGTTGCTTAGGACCTCACTAAATTTCTGAGGCTGGCCTCGATCTTGCCATCCTCCTGCCTCAGCCTCCCCAGCCACTGGTACACCAGGCTGGTGCTACCACTTCTGACTCCACTTTGACTATGTGTAAGTGCACGGCTTTCTGTGCAGCCGTCACCACTGTCCTCTCGAGAACGTCCTCGCCTTCCCAGACTACAACTCTGTTCCCATTAAACACTGACCTTCTCCTCCCCCTCCCCAGGCTCTGGTACCCACCTTTCACAGAGGTGGAACCCCTCAGCGCTGTCCTGTTCTCTCATTCACTCAGCAGCATGTTCTCAAGGCCCGCCTTGCAGCAGCTGTGTCAGAAGTTCATCTCTTTTCAGGACTGAATAGTATTCCACCTATGGCTAGGGCCTTGTGTACCCATTCTGCACAGTGGACGCCTGGTGGCTCCACCCTCGGCTACTGTGCGCCATGCTGCTAGGAAGTAGGTGTGGGAGTACTGCTTCCTCCTGGTGTTCATTCCCTCCGTGGGATTCTCTGCCATGTGCAAATGCATCTTTCCCTCCCTGGACGCTTTCAGGGTTTTCTCTTGGCTAACTGGTTCCGGGCAGTTTGATAAGGTGTGTCTCGGCTGTGTCTTCTTGGTTCTTAGAGCTGGTTTGAGGGTCTGTGGATAATGTTCATCAAATGTGGAAAACTCCCAGCCTACTTTTCCAAGTACGCGTCTGCCCCTCCTTCCGCTCCTTTCAGGGGACTCCACGTGCTTGCGGTCAGACCTGGCCTCCCTCCCATGCTCCCGCACCTCCTTAGCCACCCTCCCTCCCCCAGGCTTCACTTGGCAAAGCATCGGTTGCTGTTTCAAATTTATCAAGCTTTTTCTTCCACAGCATCTGACCTGCCACGTATCCACACTAGTACATTGAAAAAATAATCAGACATTGTAGTTATCATCTCCAGAATTTCAAATGAGGTCTTTGTTTTTATATAGATCTCTATGTTTTTACTTAGAATTCACATGTAAAATGCAGTCGTGGAACTTGTTTTAATGTCCTTATGTGTGAATGTTCTTATGTTTGTGAATATCTTTGTCAGGACAGGGTATTCATTTATTAATCCAGTATCTACCTTCTCATTATATGGCATACCTCCCTCCCTCCCTCCCTCCCTCCTCCCTCCCTTCCTCCCTCCTCCCCCTTCCCTCCCTCTCTCCCTCCTTCCTCCCTCCCCCTCTCCCTCCTCCCTTCCTTCCTCGCTCCTCCCTTCCTTCCTCGCTCCTCCCTCACTCCCCCTCTCTCCCTCCCTCCTCCCTCTCTCCCTCCTCCCTCCTTCCTCCCTCCCCCTCTCTCCCTCCTCCCTCCCTCTCTCCCTCCTCCCTTCCTTCCTCGCTCCTCCCTCACTCCCCCTCTCTCCCTCCCTCCTCCCTCCCTTCCTTCTTCCTCCCTCCCTCCCTCCCTCCTTCCTCCCCTCCTCCTCCCTCCCTCCTCCTCCCTCCCTTCTTCTTGAGCTCAGGGGCACTTTACCACTGAGCTACCCCAAATTTCAAGGTCTCACTAGGTTCCAAGGCTGGCCCTGAACCTGCCATCCTCCTGCCTCAGTCTCCTGAGCATGTTTGGTGTTTGGGTTGGCTGTCAGTATCACACATGTAAATTTACCCTTGGACACATTTTTAGCTTTGTCCTGGGACACAGTTCAGGTACTGGGAAGTACTTCCATCTCTGTGACAGACAGAAGGGCAGGGCTGGGTGGGGGCATGCTCTTCCACAGGACTGAGGCACCGTCTGCCGCGCACACCCCCATACTCTTTGAATTGCGGGGTTTCCCATGAGGGCTGGTGGGCAGCAGTCCCACAGCACATTCCAAACACATTCTGACCCCCTTCTGGTCTCCAGGGGCCTTTCTCCGCCTGCACCTCTCCCCTCTCCTGCACACTTGTCCTGAGAACTCCGGCTACCTGGGCCTCTTGGCTCCCTGGTCTCCTAGGCACTCCTGGGCCATTTCAGGACATTCTTGGGGTGGGAGCAAGGCAGGTGCAGACCTCCTCGCTTGCTGCCCTGCTGCCTTTTTGGCACCAGGGATTGAACTCAGGGGCACTTAACCACTGAGCCACATCTCCAGCTCTATTTTGTATTTTATTAGAGACAGGGCCTCACTGATTGCTTAGGGCCTCGCCACTGCTGAGGCTGGCTTTGAACTTGTGGTCCTCCTGCCTCAGCCTCCTGAGCTGCTGGGATTACAGGCATGTGCCACTGCACCCAGCTTGCCCTCCTCTTGAGGACCACTGTCCTCTGTCACCTGATGCCCAGGGTCTTGGAGACCAAGGTTTTCTGAATTTGATTCTTTTTGTTAACGTTTTGGGGAGAGGGAGGGTAAATTCAGTTTCTGTGACTCCACTGCGGTCATCAAGGGAAACCTTTCTTTTTAATACTTTCACATTTGTACTTACATTTGTACATACATTTTCGTAGTTCTGATATTCTTTTTTTTATACCTTTATTTATTTATTTATCTTTATGTGGTGCTGAGGATCGAACCCAGGGCCTCGCACATGCTAGGCGAGTGCTCTACCGCTGAGCCACCATCCCAGCCCTAGTTCTGTTATTCTAAGAATGTGTTCTCATCTTCTTGACTATTCAGTTGGTCTTTGAAAAATATCAGGTTTTCATTTTCCTGCAGTTAAATCTCAGCTCTCTGTCTTATTAATTTCTTCCCCCGTCACCTCTATTAGCCCTGGGTTTTCTTTTACGGTGGCTAGATTTTCTCTTCCTGCTACTCTGGAGAGGAAATCTCTGCTCCCTGTGCTCAGCTTCCCTTGCTGCCCCAGGCCTCCCGCAGGCTCTCGGGCTTTCGGGGGGTGTTTGCGAGAGTCGTTCTCACGGCTGGCACCTGCAGGCCCTGGTCCTCTGGCCTCTCCTCCAGCCTCAGACTTGTTTGGGAGACTGCTCTTTCCTTGGGCACGTGCCAGTTCGCAGCTGAGCTCTGGGTGTTTTCTTTCTGGCTTTATTGCACTGTGGGTGGAAATGTTGCCCAGAGACACTGTCCTGCTGGAAGGAATGGCTTTTCTCATGGTCTAATGCCTACAGGGCTTTCTGTTTCATGGGAGAAGGAGAAGACTCCACAGAAGGTCCACCTGTCTTCTACCAGGGAGTGGGGGCCAGCTGGCTGCTTCCTCGGTGCACTCCGCCAGCCCCTAGGAGCATGCCCTGGTAGCTCCCTCTCAGCCCCAGGCCATTAGGGGCCCAGGATAGGGCAAGTTAGGGACACAGTGATGGCTGGCTGATTCCTGCCTTCTATTCACACTCCCTGCCTGGGGCAACTGGCCTCCCCCTCTGGCCTCAACTTCTTTCCCTTGAACACACAGATGTTCTCACCGTTCCTACAGAGGTGGGCACATCGACAGGCCATCGGGGGGCTGCAGGCAAGCAAGCTGAGGCTGAATCCTAGGGGCCAGGCTGGATGGCACTGGGCTTGGCCAGGCCCACCTTAGTTGGGGGTAGAGTCCAGTCAGGAGGATCTGAACCGAAGACCCAGGAGACCAGAGCAGAGGTAGAAGCAGCACCCAAGGCAGGATGGCGACCTGGCTGGAGAAGGGGTGGACCCCCGGACTGCATGAGGGGGCCAGAGAGCACCACAGTGGGTGGGTCCTTCTCTAAGGAGGGGAACTGGGAGGGGGAGTGGGCTTGAAGAAAAGAAGATCAAGTTCAGCCTGCCACAGGTTAAGCTGCAGGAGCCTCAGAGGACTGCAGCCCAGTTGGGGTACCACCTGGACGCGCCCAGCCTCCATATGGTGGTCAGCACACCATGGTCATGACCATCAGGTCCACCACCTGCTTCTGTTTTTAAATTTTTAGGTAGTTTAAAAATTGAAAACCATGAGGACAAATACGGTGTGATTCCCCTTCTATGAGCCTTCGGGTCACCAGAACCAGACAAGAGGGCCAGAGGGCCAGGGGCTGGAGGGCGGGAGAGTTCTGTTGGTGGCTGGTGGCTGTAAGTGGTGTGTCACCCTCCTGTGCACATTAACAGTGGCAGGCGGTAACTTTTATGCCCTGTATAAATAAGAACAATCAAGAGGACGTTTTGTGACCTGTAACAGGATCTGTAACCTAACCCTAACCCTAACCTCAGGTTCATAATGCGTTTCGTTGGGGCACAGACCCCAGGCCATATCTGCGTTTTATTCGGTAGCATCTGCTGCACAGCGGTAAAGCAGGTGTGTGTGACAGATCTCGCGGCCGACGAGGCCTGAACTGTTTGCTGTCCTGTCCTTTGCAGAAAGGGCTGGCCTGCCCCTGCTCCTCAGGAGGGAGGTCAGGGACGCCCCTGCAGAGGGGCAGAGCCCGGGAGGCAGCGGGAGAGCGAGGACCGGCCGAGGACGGGGCTCACGGACGGGGCTCACAGGCACGTGCGCAGTTCTGATTTCCTGTCTGAGCTGTACTTCACATGCCCACAGTCCACCCGCTCAGAGGGCACGATTCAACCTGACAGGTGACACCACAGTCCACCGGGGAGCATTTCTTCGTCTCAGAAGAGAAGCCCCACCCCTGGCAGCCAGTCCATCCCCTCACTGTCCTGAGGCCCCCGCAGCCCCCACCCGCTGTCTCCATGGACCTGCCCATTCTGGACACTTCCTATCAATGGAGTCATACGGTCCATGGCCTCCTGTCTGGCCCTTCAGCCGGCAGCACATTTCAGGCTCACCGGGACGCAGGTGTATGGGGCCTCAATTCCTTCTACGGTTGAATGACAGTTCCTTGTATGCCTGGCACATTGTAGCCACCCACTTGTCTGCTGATGGACACTGGCCTGTGTTGCAAGCTTTGTGTGGGTCGTCATGCTTAGTAAGGTCACAGGGGGGTGAGGGGCCGTGTCCCAGAGACGCCCCAGATGCCATGGAGACCCATATGCCCAGGAGAGAGCACCCTTCCTGACCAAGGGAGCCACCTTGGTGTCGAATGCTGGCAGAAGTCAGAGGATAGACCTCTGTTGGGTGAGTGAGGTCAAGAAATAGAGGGGAGAGGCCCACAGGGAGAGAGCAGGCTCCAGGGACTGGGGAGGGGGGTGGGGTTTCCAGGGCCTCGGAGGACCGGGATCTGGGGAGGGTGGAAGGGGTGGACTGCTGGCCTGACCGTGGCTCGATTGGCAGATATAGGCACAGGACGCCTGGATGCCTCTGGAAGGGTCGAGCTTCAGGAAGTCTTTGAGTTTAAGGTTTTAAGGGACCTTGATCCTAAGATCCCAGAACCTAGCTATAGGACCTAGCTGGATGGAGACCAGCTGCTGTCCCCCCAGAGTGCTCCAAGGGAATGAAGTCACAGCACAACTAGCAGAGGGACCTGACAACAGTCCCCAGGCTCCTGGCAGTGTGCATTGATGGAGAAGTCCAGGCCCTCAGGCTGAGCTGGAGACCTGGCAAAGACTGCCCAGGCCCAGAATGCAGGGCGCTGGGACTGTTCCTGGCACTGGGTCTTGCAGGGGAGGGAGGACAGGGGACAGGGGCCTCTGACCAGGGAGAGGGTGCAGAGGAGAGCTTGGACAGGGAACCTGAATTCAAAGTCTACCCTGGACTGCTCCACTGGGCAGAGGTGAGACTGAACCCCTGACCATACATACCCCTGCCCTCAGCCCCACAGGACCCAGGCAGGGGCTACTCTGCAGCCAGCCTTCCCAAGAGGGTCTGGTGAGCAGGCCAGCTCAGCAGGGTCCAGCAGGGTGAGCGAGCCAGTGGGCACCCCCAAGGCTGGCAGCAAATACCCTTTACCTGTCTGGTGGGGCCCCTAGAGGAGGTCCCTGACCGCCAAGCCCCAAAGCCAGAACTGGAAGGCTGCTCAGGCCACCTGACCAGCACCCCATTCCCAGAGGTCCTGGCCCTTGAGCACCTGGCTGCTTGTGGGGAAGCCGGCCTGGATATGGCCCCAAGGGCAGTGTCTGGACCCTGAGGCAGGACCAAAACTTTTCTATTAACAGTGCATTTTATGCATTTTGGCAGTCATAGAGACTGAACCCTGAACCCTGCGATTCTTCCCATGTGTCACGCCCCGCCCACAGCTTCCCCACCCCCCAGGGACCCCAATCACAGTGTCCTCAAGGGAGGAATGGAAGAGCCAGGCCAGGGTGCCCTGAGGAAAAACAGCCCCGGGAAATGGAAACAGAAGCTAGGGTTGTAAGACCGAGCAGGAGCCCATGGGAGGAGCGACCGGGAACCAGGTAGGTCGTGGTGGAGGTTGGGAGACACTGGAAAAGAAGAGTCTGGGCGGAGGGGTGTCAGCGGGCCTGAGCGCTCCAAGTACTGGAGTGGTTGGGTGCAAACCTCCAGCCCCTCCGGTTCAAGGCGTCGCCCAGAGGCCCAGTCTTGGGGCGCACTGAAACCACAGGGAGAGGGTGTGCATGAGGGACAAGGTGCAGGGGCCCTGGGGCACCTAAACCTTCCACCTATCCCAGCCTCGACCACCTCAGACCGCCCAGCCCAAAAGGACACAGGTGTGAGTGGGAGGAGAGTGGATACCAGGGTCGCGGGGGGAGGGGGCGAACCTGGGCGAGGCCCAGCGGGTGAGCCGCTTTGTTCGCGACGGTCCCCGGGAGCCACGCGCCAGGCGTACGCTTCCTCCTTGGGGCTGGGAGTGGGGCTGGGCCCGCCGCAATTGGCCAAACGGGCGGCCCACGATTGGCTGAGACCCTGGCCCCCGCCTCCTCGCCCCCGTGGGCGTGGTGCGGACTCGGGCGGCTCGGCGCGTGCTGCCCCTGGGGGTCTCCGGTGCTTACCCCGACAGCTGGATTATCTTCCTGGCCACGCCTTGTCCCACAACAGCACGCGCCGCGCGAGCCGAGGACTGGCACCTCTGAATGCTAGCGGGCTGCATGGGGGTGGGGGTAAAGGCAGGTCAAGCCAGGGACCTGCTGACAGCACCTGGACGTGGGGAACCTGCGGAAGGCAGCGTGGTTCCCACACCGGGCCCTGCGTACAGCTCTTAGGGAGACGCACTAGGTACCTGCTGGAAGCCGGGAGCGTCTTACTTGCGGACTGCCTTCGGGAGACGAGGTGGGAGGTGTGCTCACGGTTTGGGCTTTACAGAACTTGTGTGTGTAAGGGGGAGGGCTAAGCGAGGCGGGAGGGAGAGGCGAAGGGAGGAGGGCGTGAGAAAGGAGGCGGCGGCGGCGCGGAGGAGGGTTATCTATACATTTAAAAACGACCCGCCTGCGCCGCGCAAGGGGAGACCCAGGGAACGTCCTCCTGCACGCGCGGGACACGAGCGTCCCACGCTTCCCGGCGCACACAGCCCACCGCCTCTCGATTCCTGCGCCACACCGTCCTCAGGCTCCAGAGGACTTTGGAAGAGTGCCCCAGAGGAATCGCTTGGCAGCGGAGTGCCAGAAGCCCCTGGGAGGCACGGCCGTCCGCTTCCCGCACTTAGTTGCGCACTTTCTTGTGGTACACCGGGACTTAGAACAGTCACCAGCGGGTGGATGCGGGCGCGATGGACAGCGGCGCACTGTCCCGACTTGTGCACACCTCGCCTTCGGTCCCTGGTGCCTGCGGTGTCCGACGGAGACCCACGTCCCCCGAACTGCTGCGCTGCAGCCGGCGGCGGCGGCCAGGATCGGCAGAGGCCGGGGGCGGCGCGGCGGCAGTGGCGCGGCGCAATGAGCGTGAGCGCAACCGCGTGAAGCTTGTGAACTTGGGCTTCCAGGCGCTGCGGCAGCATGTGCCACACGGCGGCGCCAGCAAGAAGCTAAGTAAAGTAGAGACGCTGCGCTCAGCTGTGGAGTACATCCGCGCGCTGCAGAGCCTACTGGCTGAGCATGATGCGGTGCGCGCCGCGCTGGCCGGGGGTCTGCTGGCCCCGGCTGCGCGGCCTCCTCCGCCCCGCGGGCCGCCTGAGACTCCCCCCATCGCTGCCTCGCCCTCCTGCGCCTCTTCGTCCCCTGGCCGCGAGGGCAGCTCGGAACCTGAGTCCCCTCGTTCGACCTACTCGTCCGATGACAGCGGCTGCGAGGGCGAATTGAGCCCCACGGAGCGCGAGCTCCTGGACTTCTCCAGCTGGTTAGGGGGCTATTGAGTGCCTTCGCGCCCGCCCCCGGGTTTAAGGTAACTCCCAGGCTACGGGGAGGAGGGAGGGTTGGAGGCAGGGGCAGCGGAGTTGGGTGGGCGGGCCTGGCGGGTAGCGCCCGGGTGATCCAACGGAGCCGAGCGCTGGGTCCAGGCTATTGCTTCGATTTCGCTCACTCTTCATTTTCCCCAAACGTTTTCAAGCCTGAGCAAGACAGCGTTTGTTTGTACGGGATTGCAAAACTTCCTCTCCCGGCTCCGCCGCCTTTGGGGGAGGGGATATGAGGGGAGGGGAGCGGCTGTCGGGCCGGTGAGGTCTCACTGCTCGCGGTTCCCCAGAAGAGCGGGGAGCTGGAGGCGTGGTGATTTTGCATTGCAAATTGCCTCCCCGGCTGGGGTGCTGGAATGAGTCGGCTGGAGTGGAGCCCTGAGTCACCACGACTCGGAGCGTGCGCCCCGCCCCCGCCTGGCCGGTGCCTCCGACCGAATCGAGGCACCCACGGACTCAAAATCAACGGAGCGAATGAAACTGCCGCGGGCGTGTTGGGAGGTGGGGTTGTGGGCTCCACGTGCCGGGGCCACAGTGACGCGAATTCTGTTCCCCTGCAGCCGAGTCCAGGACGCCCTACAGCAAGCTGGCCTAGCAGCGAGCTCACCATCATTTGGGAGCCGCATGGTGGGCCAGGGACCCCGCCGACGCTGCCTTGTTGGGTCCAGACTGACCCAGTGCCAGCGAGGAAACTACCCCTCTACGGACTGGCATCGGCCTCTGAGCTCCCCCAATAGGGCGTCAACGCTTGGAGAACTTTCCCGCGGACGTTTTGTAAGGACAGAGTCTGTTTTTCAGGGACTGCTGAAACCGTGAAGACTGATTTTTGTACAAAGGATCGTTGTGGATGGAGCACAATAAAAATCGCCTGTCCTCCCCCCACCCCCACTACCTGGAATTTCCAACCTGGCCAAGGTGTGGTCCTAGCAGCCCCTGAAGGCAGGGTGCCTGGTGGGACGCCCCTCCTCTGAAGCCCAGCCTAGGGAGGGTGCTTGGTTGCTTGGGCCTGACTAGCTGCCCTGGGTGAGAACACCTGTTTTAACCGAGGTGAATAAACTGGTTCTATTTATCATTGGCTTTTGGCAGTACCCTCTACCATGGGTCCTGTCTCCATTCCCCAGGCGAGGGCCAGGCAGGGGTGGGGGGTAGTGGCCCAGAAGGTCCTGTGGTCACTTCTCTCTGGACTCTTGGTAGAGTGGGCAGCTTTGTGTGCATCCAGGCTACCATGACAGATGCCAGAGTGATTCTGACACCTTGTGGGACTAGGGGCTTCCAGCAGGTAGCCTTTTACTGTGGAGGGTCCAGGCAGGGGTGCTTTCCAGCTGGGACAGGGAAGGTCAGCAGTCCCTGACAGGCCACAGGGGTCCAGGTCAGTGCCTGGTATGGGCCTGGGCCCAGAGTGGTCTGAACTATGAGCACAGCTCGTCTTCCACCTCTAGAGGCTGCAGGTGTGGGCTCTAGGCCCAGGTATCAACTGCCCATTACCAGCTGGGTGGCCCTGGCCAAGTTATTAACCTGCAAATGACACTGACCTCAGGCCCAGGTTATGGGAGGATCTGAGGGGTCCTGTTGGTGAGCTGCAGCCTGCATGCGTGGGGCCTGTGTGCTGGCTGGGCAGCCCTAGAGAGTTCCACATGTCTTTTTTACCCAAACTGGGGGCCCCCCTGGAACAAGGAAGGCCGGGAAGCTGCTCCCAGGCCCCCCACCCAGTCCAGAGCTGTGGCAGGATATCTTGCAGCCCCACCTTTGACTCTGGGCCTCGGAGGCTTTGAAGTCGCCCTTTGCCCAAAGCTCCCATTTATTGCAGGGGTGTGGAAGGGCCTGGGGGATCCCCCAGGCTGCTGTAGGGTGCTGCTGGCACCCCTTTCTGGCGGGAATGGTTGGGGCACAGCCATTGGAGCTCTGGGAGTTAGGAGTGGCTGGTGGTGTCACAGGGCAGGTGTCTTCCTTATAACTATGGTGGCAGTATACACAGGCTCCTGGGGTATGCCTGTCTAGAAAGAAAGCAGGGTTGCAGGCCCCCCCTTTACTGCAGGAGCAGCTCATCAGCTCCTCTGTAGTCAGCTGACTCTTGAGTCAGTGTTAAGTCTGATGGGGTGGAGGGTTGTTGGTCCAATCAAAATCAGGCTCAGCTGGGGTCAGTAGTCCAATTGTGACTTAGGGCTACAGGGCTGAGTGAAACAACCTTGTCCCAGAGACAGCACGGAGCATATCGTGGCCACCCCGGGAGAGCCACTGCATATCTGCCTTCTCCCAGGCAAGTGGCCTCCCCAACCATGAGACCTGAGCTTTCCCCATGACTCACCAGGATCCTGGGGAGGCCTGAGGCCACCAGGACCAGAGGTTGTATTGGGCTGGGGGTGCATCCACCCACATGAGCACGGGACTGGGGCTGGCCTGCAGCTACAGAACACTACCATTTCCCACTACCGATTTCCCACGTGCAAGAGCCCTGAAATCTTTATCTCTAACCTTCTCCACACCAGAAGAGAACCCTCCTCACACTAAGGAGGTGGAGTTGTGCCCTACAGAAACTCTGCTTCCACCTGGGATGTGATTCTATCTGGGATGAGTCAACAGAATGGTCTGGCTGGAGGGGAGCACTGAACCGGAGAGTGCAGCATCATGACTATCCACATGTGACCCCACCTGCCCCACCCCAGGTCCTGCCCCATGTGGTTCTGAAACAAATCCCCAATTTGGAACATCCTCCCTGTGTGCCTCCAAAGGAAACCCCTCACCATCATCCCCCCGCCCCGCCCCAAAGAACAGTGGTTCTTTCATCTCAGATGCCCAGCCAATGGCACAGCCCCCTTCAATCGATTTGGGCCTCAGGATCCACCCCAGGTCCACTCAAGTTCACTGAGTGGGTCTCTTAAGCATCCTGTTTGTTGACAAAGCTTGGTTGTCCTTCACGTTCCCGTCATCTGGATATCTATCCAGTGCCCGTCCTTAGCTTTCTGCAGATTGGGGTGGGGGTAGGGCACAGAAGCAGAGCTGTGATCAGCCTGGGGTTTGATGGCATCATGTCCTGTGACTGCAACCTGCCAGGAGACAAGGGTGACCCTATAACTTGCTATCCAAACTGGGACACTTTTGAGAGTGTGAAGGCTGCTGTTAATAGACAGCCAGGGTCCCTGGTCACCTTCTTCTCCAGTTAAAAAATTCCCCCAAGCTGTTGTTCACAGACCATCAAACACTGCAAGTTAAGTGCCCGCCCAAAGTCACGGAGCTTGGAAAATGGTGGGAACTGGGACTCAGACCCAGGGTTGCTCCATTCTGTCCTGATTGGTCGCCTTCCAGGAAGGGGGTCCGGGGCTGTGCTGGGGAGGACACCCGTAGCAGTTGAGCCTTTGGGATGGGCGTGCCTGGCCAGGGCCCCCGGGTGCCAGGCTGTGCTGTGCTGGGGGGCACCAGGGCTCTGCCAAGGCTCACGGCCCAGGCCTTACCTCTGACTAGGCAGCCTGTGCTTGGATGAGCCAGGAGGGAGCCCCGACCCGTGGGACAGGGATGGAATGGTGCCTTCAGCCTTTGGGTTCTCTTCTGAAGTGACCTTCCACAGAGTGAGACGGGAGGAGGGTGTGAGAGCTCCAGGGTACTTTGGGGGCCCTCTGTAGACTCTGGATCCCTAAGTTGTTCGCCCCCTGGGCGGGGGGCTCTGCTGTGCCGTCCTCAGGATGTTTCTCTAAGCTCCACTCAGAAAGCGGCTTCGTCAGACGCGGGTGTGCCTCTAGGTCCTCCCCACGGGCTCCCTGGCCCACAACAGGCTGCGAGGAGGCCAGGGGAGAGCACCAGTGTGAGCCTCCGGGCCACTCACCCAGCCCTGTGCCCACCCGCTGGGCCCCTCCTCTGCATTAGGAACTTTGGATGTGTAGTGGGCCACACGGGCACCCTGCCTGCGGGGGCCTGCAGTCCAGGGGACGCTGATAATCAGTGAGTCTGTGTGAGGCCAGGCCCCGGGAAACCCTGGACCTGGGGCAGCAGCAGTAGCTCTGAGTCTTCTGCACAAGGATGACCTCACAGGGCTGCTGCCCGTCCTGTGAGGCCCTTGGTAGAGGCCTGGCGCTCCTTGTTCCCGGGCAGGCACCCCCGGAAGGCCTCCCCACGCCCAGGACGTCCTGTGGAGGCAGGGACTGCGCCTCTGGCTTTGGTTTCTGTAGGGCGGTCCTGGGACCCCGTGAGCCGCCTTTTGGAACTCTGAGTGCTCCAGGAAACCCACCTCCGCACGGCCTCCTCTGCCCAGGACTGGCTGCGTAGTTCCGGGGACCTGGGGCAAAATGAAAATGTGGCACCCGGTTACCGCTCGGATCTTACATGTTCCCAAAAAAACTTGTGTAGAAGACTCGGTCCCCAGCCTGCGGTCTGTTGGGAGGGGATGGGCCCTTTAGAAGGCGGGGCCTGGGCAGGAAGCTAGGTCAAGCCCTGCGAGCAGTAGTGGGACCCCTGTCCCCCCCACCCCCTCTCAGCTTTCTGGCTGCTGTGAAGTGAACAGCTTTCCTCCCAGGGGCACTGCGGCCATGGAGTGCCACCTCACCACAGGCCTGAAAGGCTGCAGAGCCCAGAGGCCATGGATGGAAAACTCTGAAACCATGGGCCTCCCTTAAAGTTGATTATATCGAGCATTTTATCACAGCACCGTGCACCCCTTATTCAAATAGTGGGGTGATAGGACAGTAAAATTGCTAAAATATAAAGCTTTTTCCTTTCTGCCTCTTAACTGAGGGTTTTAGATGCCCCAATGCTATGCTAAGAAGGGAAACATTAACAATTTAGATGTAGTTGGCCCTCTGTGTCTGAGGATCCAACCACCATGTAAAAGTACTTTTAAGAACCTTTAATCTGCACCAAACACATACAGACTTTTTCTTGTGGTTATTCCTTAAATAATACAGTGTAACAGCCATTTGCTCAGCATTTAGATACACTAGGCGCTGGAGGGATCTGGGGAGGATCTGAAGCCCACGGGAGGGTGTGTGCAGGTTCTTCGCAGATGCCACGCCATTTGACACAGAGGACTTGGGCCTCCTGGGTGAGGGGGTTTCCTGGACCCAGTCTTCCAGGGATACCCAGAAACGGCATGAGTGTGGCTGTCCAGTTTCATGTCATGTGAAGCCTGGCGTTCTGCAGCTCACGCACACTCAGGTTTCTGTTCTCAGCCCTGCAGGGTCCAGGCCCAGCCGGCCAGACCTCTCCACCTCAGCTTTCTGCTGAGTAGAGGATGAAGGAGGGGGACAGGGTGACCGTCACTCCCCTGCTGCCAGCATTTCCAGCATAAGTGGTTGATCAGTACAGGGAAGTCCCCTGAGGGGGACAGGTGTGCTGGGTCCCTCTGTCAGTCCTGCATGGTGGTCTTCCTCCTGCATCTGGAAAAGCTCTGGTTTGAATGGAAATGGTGGCCCCTTGGTGGCAGCTGGCTCCTGGTGGATGCACCCTGCCGCCTTGGACTTGCCCCCAGGGGCCAGCAAGGGGAACTGGCCAGCTGGCCTTGTGCTTCCCCCTGCTGACGAGCTGGCTCCAGTGTCCCATGACTTTCACCTACACAACTCAGTGCAAGATGGCAGCCACAGAGCAGGACACCAAGTGGGGAGCCTGCTCATGTGGGCCCTGAGTGGCCCCAGAGGATCCACACTCAGGAAACCAACCCTGTGCTGCCCTTCAGAGCTGGGACTGGGGCACCCTGTGGAGAGGCCCCTGCCTGTCCTGCCCAGAGACAAGCACAATAGTGTGGACCTCTGGAATAAAGCAAGCCCCACTCAACCCCGAAGGGTGGGGCAGGGGGAGTGCTGTGAAAGGGGCCCTGGAGTCCATGCACTTTCCCTCCCCAGGTGACCTCCAGAGAGAGCTCGCAGCACAGCTGTCCAGAGGCCCGAGAGATCAGGGAGCAGAGGGCACAGCCCACTTATGGGGTGAGGGGAGGGGTCTAGTGTGGCTCCATTCTGGTTCCCCAGAGGAGGATGTGGGGGAGGGGTGACCAGTGTTCAAAGTGAGCATCTCTGGGGAGCCCGAAGACCCTGACCCATAGACCCAGTGGACCTGCCTAGAGGGGGCCGCATTTCTGCTGTCCTTCTGTTGGAATAGGGTTTTAAGTGGTGAGCCAGGAGCCAGGACCCAGCCTGGCCTTCTGGTGCCCCTGGCCTCCACGCAGGTAGGGGAGAGGTCCTTGGCCCTAGGGCTGCGGAGGAGCAAGAGGGACAGAGGGCAGAGGCCTGGTGGCTCCTGAGTGTCTCCCTGAGAGCTGGACTCAGGGTGAGGGGCAAGTCTGGACCCGGACCACTGCCCTTCCCTGGTGTCTCCCTGGGGAGCACTGGGGGGAAGACAAGTGGGCTGGAGGGGCAGCTGAGAGCAGGTACAGGCCCAGTCGGGGCGTGGATCCCACCCCTGGGCCCCGGGTGCCCACTACCCCCTCCCAGCTCAACGGGGTGAGTCCATCAGCCAGAGACCCCGAATGCCACAGAGAGCTCCCACTAACCTGGCAGCCTTGTCCCCAGGGTGGCCCCCACAGGAAGCTGGGACCCTGGTGCTTCCTGAAGTATGGCAACAGGCCATTGTCATCAGGGCCCGTGGCCCACAGAGGAGCAGCCTGTGCCCGAGGCAGGCAGGGGCCTCCTGAGGGGTCCTTGCCAGGTCCACCAGAGAGGCCCCTGCCCAAGGCCACTGCTCACTCTGCTCGTCCCCCTCCCCCTGATCCCCATCTTGCCAGACAGGGCCACCACCCTCAGGCCCCAGGCTGCTGCCTGGAGAGGGCAGGGAGGGCTGTGGGGCTCCCAGGCGTGCTTCGCCTTTTCCACAGGAGGCACCAGTTAATAGTGCCCCAGGGGGGCTCTGCAGAGTCACCAGGAAGACCCCAGGGTCCCGACAGCTGAGGAAGCAGAGTGTGAGTCAGCCCAGGCCGCTGGGAAGAAGTGCCAGAGGCGGAGCTCACACATGGACACTGATGGTCCATGTTCTGGAGGCTGAAGTCTGGGATCCAGGTGCTGCGGGCTGGCTCTTCCGGGAGCCCTCCCTCTCCCCATATCCTCGTGTGGTCCTCTGGGTGTCGGTCCCGATCACCTCTTCTTATAAGGGCCCTGGTCGGGCGGATGAGTGCTGAGAGCCATCGCCAAGTCGGAGTGACACAGGGCGTTTTTGCCTGATGCCAGCAAGCCATTGAGATGATGAGGGTTATGTTAAGCTGTGTATTCAGTTGTATATTAGACCCCTGCTGTCCGCCTTGGGCACTGGCTACTTTGGAGTTCTGGGGGAGGGGGCGGGATTCCTGGGGAGTTCGAGTTGGTTGGGGAGGGATTTCCGGTTGGTGTGTGGTGTGTCCCGGGAGAAGGCTGTGTGCTTGGTGTTCGTGGGAGTTCAGAAATAAAGGATGTTCCTGCTTGAGTGGCTCGTGATTTGTGCCCAGCCAGACTGCGGCAGATGAGTGTCGCCCTAATGACCCCACTTTGACTTAATTGCCTCTTGAGAGACCTGTCTCCAAATGCAGCCCGTTCTGAGGCCTCGGGTCAGGGCTTCGACAGGCAGATTGTGGGCGAGACAATTCTGTCTACAATACGTCAAAGACAGTTTGTAGAAATGCCAGGCCCCAGGCCAACGCTGTAGCCTCGTCCTCTTGGGTTCAGTGCTGCCCTGCCTGGGTTCTGATTGTAGAGGGCAACCAGGTCAGGCTGAGGACAGAGAGGCCCAGGTCCCCAAGTGGCTTTGGACTAGAGGCATCTCCAGAGACCAGGACTGTAGGACCCAGAGTGTGGGTTGAGGCTTCCTTTGAAGGTGCCTGGGGTCTGCGCACCAAGGTCTCAGTCTGGGAGAGGAGAATCCAGGAGGGCAGGACAGATGGGAGGTGCTCCCAGGCGTGGCCTAGCTGAGAAGGTTCCTGTCTACCTGTGACAGCACGTGACAAGGACCCCCAAGGCTGCCCTGATAGGCCCAGAGGTGGTGCGGTCCCCTGGAAGGAGGGAGACTTGCCCTGGATACCTGTTTGTAAGATCCGCTTTTGCCTTGGCCTCCCTCCTGCCTGGTTCCCTGTGGGTCCAGGTGGTGGCTATGTCTCCTTGTCCATTGGGTGTTGTGGCCCGGTGGCACTATCCTGATCTGGGAGGTGAGGGCAGCCCTGGGCCCCACCCGCTCCACCTGGTATTTACCTGTGAGCCCTGGGGCTCTGTCACCCCACCACCCCAGCCTGGCCACGGCCTGCATTGATAAGCATGCAAATCTCCAAACAAAAGCCAATTAATACCCAAATGAGAGGCCGAGAGCGCAGGTGCTGGCAGCCCAGGCCGGGCCCTCTGCGGGCCTCCAGTGTTGGTCTCTCATTTGAATGCCTTTGTGGGCTGCAGGTGGGGCCTCGGAGGCTCTGCCCTCCTCAGACAACAGTCTTCTTGCCAGGTTTGGGGAGAGCGGCCAGTACCTTTATGTGTCCAGATCCTGCCTTCTGGGCTGGGCAGGTAGGCCCCTCCCTGCCTACCCCTTCCCAGCCCCAGCCCTGATAGGCAGCCAGCTAGGTCCACCCACTTCTGCAGAGAGGTTGAGACCCACTGGTCAGATGAGCAGACTGAGGTTTCTGTGAGGACGTAGGCTGTGGAGCAGAGGGTGGAGACGGGTCTCAGGGTCCTGGTCCAGGTCACAGCCAGGGCTCTGTGGGAGAGACATGGAGCCACAGGCATGGGGACATGCATCTTCCTCAGCGTGGGCGTGAGCATGTGGCCCCGAGGGCTGGTGCACACAGATGTGCAGACCTCTCGAGCCCCGTCAAGGGTCCTGCCCCAAGGTGGCTCTGGTGTGCATCCCTGACACCCCCTGGAGGTGACTGTCTTCTGTCCCTGGAGTCTGGGTGCTCCTCCTGTTCGTTTTTGCCTGTGTAGACTGCTTCCCCACAACCCCTAGCTGTGCCCTGGGTCAGAGCCTCCTGTGGGTCCTGTCTGGCCTGGCAGAATGGACAGCCGTGTGCAGTGGCCGCCTCAGGCCCTGCAGCCACTGCCAGAGGGCCGGCTACTCCGCCGTGTGCTCAGCCTGTGTAGTGTGCCCCGGGGGCAGGTGTGGAGACTGGATGTCAGAGGAGCTTCCCAGGCCACAGGTGTGTGGGGGGGGCAGCGTGGGACTCCCAGGCCGGGCTCCCAGGGGACACCCCTGTGGAGAGCTCTCCCTTGGCCTGCCATCCCTGCTGTCTGTCACCTCCTTGCCCCCAAGGCCCTCAGCGGTGGCCTCTCTTTTTTAATTAACTTTCATCAGGTCTGTATGACAGCAGAACACATTTTGATACGTGGTTCACGATTGCAGCCCAACCTCTTAGTGAGGTTCATCTCATTCCACCGTCTTTTCTGCCCTCATATCCCCTCCCTGCTCCTCCCTCCCCTTTGCCCAATCAAAGCTCCTCCATTCCCGCCCCCCACGGGGGATCAGCATCCACTTATCAGAGAGCACATTTGGCCTTTGGTTTTTTGGGGATTGGCTTACTTTGCTTAGCATGATTCTCCCATTCCATCCCTTGACCTACAAGTGCCATGATTTTATTCTCTTTTATTGCTGAGTGATGTTCCCTTGTGTGTATATAGTACAGTTTCTTTATCCATTCATCTGCTGAAGGGCACCTAGGATGCTTCCACAGTTTAGCTACTGTGAATTGAGCTGCTGTAAACATTGATGTGGCTGCATCACTATCGTATGCTGATTTCAAGTCCTTTGTGTATAGATGCAGGAGTGGGACAGCTGGGTCAAATGGTGGTTGCATTCCAGGTTTTTAAAGGAATCTCCATACTGTCCATATTGGCTGCACCATTTTGCAGTCCCACCAGCAATGTATGAGTGTGCCTCTTGCCCGCCGTCCTCGCCAACACTTACTCTTGTTTGTATTCTCGATAACTGCCATTCTGACTGGGGTGAGATGAAATCTTAGTTCTGGTTTGCATTTCTCCGATTACTAAAGATGCTGAACATTTTTTTCATATGTTTGTTGATCGAATGTATATCTTCTTCTGAGAAGTGTCTTGGAGATGAGTGCTCTATCTGACGTGTGTGTGGCAAAGATTTGCTCCCCACAGGTAGGCTCTCTCTTTACCTCATTGATTGTTTCTTTTACTGAGAAGAACCTTTGTAGTTTGAGTCCATCCCATTTATTGATTGTTGATTTTATTTCTTGTGCTTTAGGAGTTATGTTAAGGAAGTCAGAGCCTAATCCAATGTGATGAAGATTTGGGCCTACTTTTTCCTCTATTAGATGCAGGATCTCTGGTCTAATTCCTGGGTCTTTGATCCACTTTGAGTTAAGTTTTGTGCATGGTGAGAGATAGGGCTTTATTTTCATTTTGCTGCATATGGATTTCCGATTCTCCCAGCACCATGTGTTGAAGAATCTTTCTTTTCTGCAATGAATGTGTTTGGTGCCTTTGTCTGGTATGAGATAACTGTATTGATGCGTCTTCTATTTTGTACCATTGGTCTATGTGTCTATCTTGGTACCACTACCATGCCATTTGTGTTACTATAGCTTTGTAGTATAGTTTAAGGTCTGGTATTTCGATGCCTCCTGCTTCCCTCTTCTTGATAAGGATTGCTTTGGATATTATGTGTCTCTTATTTTTCCAAATGAATTTCATGATTGATTTTTTTTTATTTCTATAAGAAATGATGATGGGATTTTAATGGGAATCACTTGACTCTTTACACCACTTTGGGTAGTATGGCCATTTTGACAATATTGATTTTTCCTAACCAAGAGGATGCGTGATCTTTCCATCTTCTAAAGTCTTCTTCAGTTTCTTTCTTTAGTGCTCTGTAATTTTCATTGTAGATCTTTCACCTCTTTTGTTGATTCCCAAATATTTTATTCTTTTTTTTTTAGGATACTGTGAATGGGGTAGTTTTCCTAATTTCTCTTTCAGAGGATTCATCACTGATATACAGAAATGCATTTGATTCATGGGTGTTGATTTTATATCCTGCTACTTTGCTGAATCCATTAATTAATTCTGGAAGTTTTCTGGTGGGGGCTTTTGGATCCTCTGAATATAGAATCACGTCATCAGCCAACTGTCCCGGGGCCTCTTTTGTTGGCTGTAGCTGGCTGGCTTCCACAGCTGGGCCAGGACCGTCCTGTAGTTTTGAGGTGGCTGTAGATGTCCTGCAGCCTGGGGAGGCTGGGTCAGCTGAGCGGTCAGGGGACCTGTGGGCTTTCCTGGCAGCCACCTCTCCAGCATTCGACACTGTCCCAGCCCCTCTCTGCCCGGCCGACCTGGGTGCCCACAGAATTTACACAATCTCACTGGAGACCCCTCCTCCTGGCAGCTCCTCCCACCCGTCTTTGGGAAGACTCTGGGAAGACCCAGGAGTAAGGAGGGGCCACCTGCGAGAGGGCCAGAGTCCAGCTTGGCCGGCTCACCCTAGCTAGCTTGTTCTCCTCGCTCCAGTTTCCACTGGGCATCCTCTCCCTGCGCTAGGGCACGGGGGAAGCAGCAGGGTGGTCTTGGGTTACCGCACAGCCTCACAGGAGGAAGCTTGGTGGCTGTGGGCCACCGGCCTGTACTCCGAGAGGGTCTTTCAAGATGGGCCAGCAGGAAGGTGGAGGGGCAGGAGGCGAAGTGTGTCACATGACCTGACTCCGCTCATCTCGCATCCCGCTGCCTGGGGCAGGGGTCACAGTAGCCCTGCCTGTTTCCCTAAAGTACAGCCTACACTTCCGGGCTGCCTCTGGCCAAAAAGAAGAGGTGGGGTCCCGAGGGGTGGGCAGGGGTGTGCAGCTGAAGGTGGGATTGGGCTGGAAGATCGCGCCTTTGAGCTCAGCTTTGGAGCCCTGGACCCAGGACACCTACTGCCAGCTCCCAGGGTTCTAGCGAGGGCCTGGCTGGCTGGGGGTGGGGGGCACATCCTCCCCCTGCCAGGGACACAGGGCTAGGCGGGGGCACCTGTGGAAGCCCACTCATTACCCATGTCCCCCTGGGGTCCCCTCTTTCAGGAGTGCACTCATATGACTTCCAAATCACCATTCCCCATGTTTCCGAATCTCAGGCCTCCCTGAGGCCCACCCCGGCCACAGCGCCACCTGCCCGGCCCCACCCCAGCCTGACTTCTGTCCCCACAGGCTGGGTTTGTTCTTGAACTTCACACAGAGAGGAGGACATGGCTTGGGCCCTTGTGTGCAGCTTCTGTGAGCCCATGCATTCCCTTAGCTGTGGTCAGTGAGATGGCTGCTGCTGACCACATGAGGACTTGCCTGCCGGGCTCCTGTTGATGGCCTGGGGCGAGCCCCGTGCTTGGAGCCTTCTGTGTCTGTGTCTTGGTGGACCTTGGCTCTGTGTTTTGTCCAGGATGGGATGGGTTGGGCCTGACCATCACCTGTGTTTGCATCCAGAGGGCCCCATGAGCTCAGCTGTGGGGAGGTGCTGACCTTGCCCTGCAGCTGAGGACAGGGAGAGGGTCAGCATGTGTGGAAGGGGGACACTGGCAGATGAGCGGGTCTGTCTCGCTCCTTGTCCCCAGTCCCGGAGGCGGGGTAGCTGTGGAACTGTGATGATGGTCTGCCATGTTGGCTGCCCTGCGGCCTCGGAGCAGGCCTACTGTCCGCAGTGCAGACCCCGAGGTCCAGGGAGGCCCTTCCTGCGGGGAGGCCCTCTGGGGGTGACAGACGTGCTGCCTTTAAAGCAAGAAGAAAAGGAGGCCCAAGGCGGGGCGGGCGTGGGACACACAGACGTGTGGGCGCTGGGGCTGCTTGGGGCCCCTTCCCGTGCTGCAGCATCTCCTCCTCTGCAGGTGCTGGGGCGCTGGGGCGCTGGCGGTGTGTGAGCTGGGCGTCCCTGGGCTCTGGGATTTCTGGCCTTCTTTTTCCTTTCCTTTTCTTTATTTCTTTTTCTTCTTGTATTTAAGGTCCTGGAAATTGAACCCAGGGGTTCTCTGTCATTGAACTGCACCCCAAACCCTGCCCAGGCCAGCTGGACCCTGAGATCCTCCTGCCTCAGCCTCCTGATCCCTGGGATGATACTTGTGGCCACTGTGCTGAGTGGCCTTTCTGAAGTCCCTTTCTGCAGCCCCAGGGGCTGGGAGGTGACTGGAAAAGGGAGTTCAGAACCAGCCAAGCTCCTGTGGGCTGGGAGTGGGCTTCCTGGAGTGACACGGGGTGCCAGGGCAGACATGCCATGGTGCGCTGGAGAAGGCTGGGCGCTGGGCCTGGGAAAGCTGAAGGGAGCGTCCCCAGGAGGCCAGACTCGGCTGAGGCTGCGTGGATCCCGAGGGAAGAGAAGCTGGCACAGCGCAGAGCAGCCGGACCGTGGCCCCATGGGGTGATGGGCAGTGAGCAGGGGCCTGCGCCTGGGTGGCACGGAGGCCAGCTCAGCCAGTGCCTGGCCCCTCCCCCACAGCCCAGCCTCCCCTCCTTTCCACAGCCTCCGCCCCTGGGGCCTCAGGAGTGCGTTCAGGTTGAACCTGTTCTGGGCCGGGCTGGCCTAGGGCTGGATTCCAGCTTCTGTTTCTGCTCTGCTTCATCTGACGCTGGAAACGCCTCGCCCAGCCCAGCCCAGCCCAGCCCAGGCCGCCCCCACCCTGTGCAACCTCAGCCCCAGGGCTCCCCTCCCCAGACAGCAGGCAGCAGAGGCCTGCCCCCCACCACACACACACACACACACACACACACACACACACACACACACACGCACAGCACATGCAGCCAGACACATACACAGAGACACACAGACACACTTGAACGGGCACCGGATACACACATAGACACACAAACAGATACACAAACAGACACACAGCCCATGTGTACATGGACACACACACACACACACACACACGCACAGCACATGCAGCCAGACACATACACGGAGACACACAGACACACTTGAACGTGCACCAGATACACACGTAGACACACAAACAGACACACAGCCCATGTGTACATGGACACACACACACACGCACCTCTAGAGCGGGTCTGGACTTGTGGCTCAGGCAGGGCAGGTGGCCCTGTGGCAGGTACAGAAGTCCCCTGGTGAGATTGCTCTGCCTTTGGTGCCCTCTGTCCGCCTTGGCTTTCCTGCCCCCTTTCACCCACAGGCTGCTGTGTGAAGAGCCATCACCCCGAAACCCCACATGCCCCGAGCACCTGTCCAGCAGAGTCTGCTCGCTCAGGAGCATCCTGCTTGCTGCTTGGTTTGTTCTCACTCCCGTCTTGCGACAGAGAGATGCAGGGCCTGCGCCTGGCTGGGTAGGCATCCCTCTGTTGGCGGGTGGCCTGGACGCCTCTTCATGCACTGGTTGACATGCATACCGGTTCTTGGCTTGGGGTCTTTTCAAGCCCTTTGTGAATTTTAGAAAATTATGTTATTTGTTTTCTTACTGTTTTTTTAAAGTTATTTGCATATTCTGGATACAAATTCCATGTCAGATATGTGAGTTGCAAGTCTTTTCTCCCAGCCTGTGGTTGGTCTTTTCGATCTTAACATTGTTGCTTATGGAAGAAAAGTTAAATCTGATAATGTCCAGTGCATCCATTTTTTTTCCCTTTTATTGGTCTGGCCTTGGTATCCTAGCTAAGAACTCTGTCTGACCAGGAGTCCTCAGCTTGGGTGATTACACCCTGGGAGGACACTGGACAGTGTGTGCAGTGTGTGCAGTGTGCTCACCCTGGAGCATCCTGCTGCTGCACATCCTACAGGGCTGCCCTCAGGGGAAGAGCTGCCCTGGCCTCTGTCAACAGTGCCCAGGCTGGAGACCCCCCCTGTCAGAGGCCACCAGCCTTCCCTCTTTCCTTCAAGAGGTCTTACGGTATGTGTGTCACACGCGGGTCTAGGATCCATTTGGAGTTAGTGTTTGTATGAGACGTGAGGAATGTGGGCCAAGGTTCATTTTTCCCCCCAGGGCTGTTCAGTTGATCCTTTTGTTGAAAAGGTGATTCTTTCCCCATCAAATTGCTGCAGCATCTTTGGACGATGTTAATAGGGCTCCGTTTCTGGGGTCTCTATTCTGTTTCATTGCTCTATAGGTCAGTCCTTTGACCCAGCAACACCGACTCTTGATCACTGTTGCTTCACAGGAAACTCAGGGGGAAAACAGTGACTACACAGTGAGGTAGTGCACTCAGCCTGAGTCATCCTACTTTGCGCTTCCTCTTCTAAATGATTTTCATTATTCTAGTTTGTTTGTATTTCCATAAGAATTCTGGAGTCAGCCTGCCAATACCTACAAACAATTCCTCTGGGGAAATTCTTGGGAGTTGTGGATTTTTAGATCACGGTGGGGAGGACGGATCCATCCATGAACATGGTATACCTTTCCATTTATTGAGGCCTACTTTCATCGTTTTTCTTCAGTGTTTCCTAGTTCTCAGCTTGCAGAATCTACATTCTTTTTTATTATATTTGTACTTAAGCTTTTCATTTCAGGGGTGCGGTTATAAGTGGAACTGTTTTTGGAAATGTGGAATTTGAATAGTTTGGGGCTGGCCTACAAGGACACACCTCATTTTGGTTTACTGACTTTATACTGAGATCTTGCTAAACTCTCTCATAGTTCTGGGATTTTTATAGTCTTTTTTTTTTGGAGGGGGTGTTCTACATAACATTCATGTTGATGTGAGCAGAGACAATGGTATTTTTTCCTTTCGAATCTACTCACTATTACTTTTCTTCTTACGCACCGGCTAAGCCTTCCACTAGACCGGTGGGGGTGACAAGGGGGGGCAGCCCAGGCCTCCTTCCCAGGCTGGGGGGGGGGACATCCCAGGCCTCCTTCCCAGGCTGGGGAGGGGGCAGTCTGTCCTCATTTAGTGTGCTGGCTTTCTTGGTACATGCCATTTAGATGACTTCTCTTCTCTTCCTAGCTTTCTAAAAACTCTAAAAACTTTCTTTTGTATTTTTATCATGAGTGAACGTTGGGCTTCATTTTGAGCCTCTGTTGGTAGATGCCTACACACTGAAGGTGGCCTCTCTTCTCAGGAGACAGACTCTGTTACCATAAGATGGTGTCCCTCTGCACAGTCCTTCTGAGGTTTATTTTGAGATTTTCAGCTTTATATTTACCAATGTTTCTATGGCATATTTTTCCCCATCTTATTACTTGAAAGCTGGTAATGTCTTTATATTTAAAGTGAATTTCTTATAGACAGCATACGGTTGAGTCTACTTTGTCTATTCAATCTGACAGTTTCTTTCTTTTAGTAGGTGTGTTGAGATGATTGAGTTTAACGTGACAGTTTGCATGTGAATTTACCATCTTGTTAGTTCTTTTCTGTTTGTTCCATCTGTTGTTTCTCTAAATTTTCTGCTTTCTTTTGGATTAACTGAGAATGTTTTTTTGAGTAGTGGGAATTGAACCCAGAGGTGCTTAACCACTGAGCCACATCCTCAGCCCTTTTTAAATATTTTATTTAGAGACAGGGTTTTGCTGAGTTGCTTAGGGCCTCATTATGTTGCTGGTTTTGAGTTCGTGATCCTCCTGCCTTGGCCTCCTGAGCTGCTGGGATCACAGGCATGCACCACCATTCTCGGCAACTGGGAATTTTTATGAATTCATTTTATGCTCACTGTTGGCTTATCACTTATATCAGCTTTTAAAAAAGAAAATGGTTGACTTAGATTTTACTTTATATATATACTTATACTTTCATATATGTACTTATTTTCTTTATATTTTTATATAATGTACAATTTTATATAATATATAATAATTATATAGAATAATATATAGACAAATATCATATATTTTAATTGCATATAATAAAATCATGATACAATAAATATGATCCCATATGATCACATCATAGAATATATTTATTATCACATGTCAATATACATCACATATAATATGTGATATAGCTACATATAATTGTGTATAATTTTATATATAAAATAAAGCATGGTATTAATTTTATACAATTTTACATGTTTTTGATGACATATTATATCATACAGCAGTGGTCCCTGTGTGTTAAATGAACCAGGGGATCTATTGCCCTGCTTTGTGTACCAAGGAAGGAGTCTGCTCCTGCACGTCCTCATCTGCTCCTGCACGTCCTCATCTGCTCCCTCCTGTGAGCCACGAGGTCTGTCTGTGGTGTTCCGCTCCCTTCACGGCACACTGTGAAGGCTACTGTGTAGCCACTGGCTCTCCTCTGGCTGGTGGGTCTAGGAGGAGATGGGCTGCTGCCCCTCCTCCTCCCAGCCCCAGCTCTGGTGTGACCACCCTGCTGGCTGGGTCCTCTGGCCGCTCCCCCTCCCCCTCCCAGCCCCAGCTCTGATGTGACCACCCTGCTGGCTGGGTCCTCTGGCCGCTCCCCCTCCCCCTCCCAGCCCCAGCTCTGGTGTGAGCACCTTGCTGGCTGGGTCCTCTGGCTGCTGCCCCTCCTCCTCCCAGCCCCAGCTCTGGTGTGACCACCCTGCTGGCTGGGTCCTCTGGCTGCTCCCCCTCCCCCTCCCAGCCCCAGCTCTGGTGTGACCACCCTGCAGGCTGGGTCCTCTGGCCGCTCCCCCTCCCCCCTCCCAGCCCCAGCTCTGGTGTGACCACCCTGCTGGCTGGGTCTTCTGGCTGCTGCCCCTCCTCCTCCCAGCACCAGCTCTGGTGTGACCACCCTGCTGGCTGGGTCCTCTGGCTGCTCCCCCTCTTCCTCCCAGCCCCAGCTCTGGTGTGACCACCCTGCTGGCTGGGTCCTCTGGCTGCTCCCCCTCCCCCTCCCAGCCCCAGCTCTGGTGTGATCACCCTGCTGGCTGGGTCCTCTGGCTGCTCCCCCTCTTCCTCACAGCCCCAGCTCTGGTGTGACCACCCTGCTGGCTGGGTCCTCTGGCTGCTCCCCCTCCCCCTCCCAGCCCCAGCTCTGGTGTGACCACCCTGCTGGCTGGGTCCTCTGGCTGCTCCCCCTCTTCCTCACAGCCCCAGCTCTGGTGTGACCACCCTGCTGGCTGGGTCCTCTGGCCGCTCCCCATCCCCCTCCAGCCCCAGCTCTGGTGTGACCACCCTGCTGGCTGGGTCCTCTGGCTGCTCCCCCTCCCTCTCCCAGCCCCAGCTCTGGTGTGATCACCCTGCTGGCTGGGTCCTCTGGCTGCTCCCCCTCCCCCTCCCAGCACCAGCTCTGGTGTGATCACGCTGCTGGCTGGGTCCTCTGGCTGCTCCCCCTCCCCGTCCCAGCCCCAGCTCTGGTGTGATCACCCTGCTGGCTGGGTCCTCTGGCCGCTCCCCCTCCCCCTCCCAGCCCCAGCTCTGGTGTGACCACCCTGCTGGCTGGGTCCTCTGGCTGCTCCCCCTCCCCCTCCCAGCCCCAGCTCTGGTGTGATCACCCTGCTGGCTGGGTCCTCTGGCTGCTCCCCCTCTTCCTCACAGCCCCAGCTCTGGTGTGACCACCATGCTGGCTGGGTCCTCTGGCTGCTCCCCCTCCCCCTCCCAGCCCCAGCTCTGGTGTGACCACCCTGCTGGCTGGGTCCTCTGGCTGCTCCCCCTCTTCCTCACAGCCCCAGCTCTGGTGTGACCACCCTGCTGGCTGGGTCCTCTGGCCGCTCCCCCTCCCCCTCCAGCCCCAGCTCTGGTGTGACCACCCTGCTGGCTGGGTCCTCTGGCTGCTCCCCCTCCCTCTCCCAGCCCCAGCTCTGGTGTGATCACCCTGCTGGCTGGGTCCTCTGGCTGCTCCCCCTCCCCCTCCCAGCCCCAGCTCTGGTGTGACCACGCTGCTGGCTGGGTCTTCTGGCTGCTCCCCCTCCCCCTCCCAGCCCCAGCTCTGGTGTGATCACCCTGCTGGCTGGGTCCTCTGGCTGCTCCCCCTCTTCCTCACAGCCCCAGCTCTGGTGTGACCACCCTGCTGGCTGGGTCCTCTGGCTGCTCCCCCTCCCCCTCCCAGCCCCAGCTCTGGTGTGACCACCCTGCTGGCTGGGTCCTCTGGCTGCTCCCCCTCTTCCTCACAGCCCCAGCTCTGGTGTGAGCACCTTGCTGGCTGGGTCCTCTGGCTGCTCCCCCTCCCCCTCCCAGCCCCAGCTCTGGTGTGACCACTCTACTGGCTGGGTCCTCTGGCTGCCCCCCCTCCCCCTCCCAGCCCCAGCTCTGGTGTGACCACCCTGCTGGCTGGGTCCTCTGGCTGCTCCCCCTCTTCCTCACAGCCCCAGCTCTGGTGTGACCACCCTGCTGGCTGGGTCCTCTGGCCGCTCCCCCTCTTCCTCACAGCCCCAGCTCTGGTGTGACCACCCTGCTGGCTGGGTCCTCTGGCTGCTCCCCCTCCCCCTCCCAGCCCCAGCTCTGGTGTGACCACCCTGCTGGCTGGGTCCTCTGGCTGGTCCCCCTCCCCCTCCCAGCCCCAGCTCTGGTGTGACTACCCTGCTGGCTGGGTCCTCTGGCTGCTCCCCCTCCCCCTCCCAGCCCAGCTCTGGTGTGACCACCCTGCTGGCTGGGTCCTCTGGCTGCTCCCCCTCTTCCTCACAGCCCCAGCTCTGGTGTGAGCACCTTGCTGGCTGGGTCCTCTGGCTGCTCCCCCTCTTCCTCACAGCCCCAGCTCTGGTGTGACCACCCTGCTGGCTGGGTCCTCTGGCTGCTCCCCCTCTTCCTCCCAGCCCCAGCTCTGGTGTGAGCACCTTGCTGGCTGGGTCCTCTGACTGCTCCCCCCTCTTCCTCCCAGCCCCAGCTCTGGTGTGAGCACCTTACTGGCTGGGTCCTCTGGCTGCTCCCCCTCTTCCTCACAGCCCCAGCTCTGGTGTGACCACCCTGCTGGCTGGGTCCTCTGGCTGCTCCCCCTCCTCCTCCCAGCCCCAGCTCTGGTGTGACCACCCTGCTGGCTGGGTCCTCTGGCTGATCCCCCTCCCCCTCCCAGCCCCAGCTCTGATGTGACCACCCTGCTGGCTGGGTTCTCTGGCTGCTCCCCCTCCCCCACCCAGCCCCAGCTCTGGTGTGAGCACCTTGCTGGCTGGGTCGTCTGGCCGCTCCCCCTCTTCCTCCCAGCCCCAGCTCTGATGTGAGCACCCTGCTGGCTGGGTCCTCTGGCTGCTCCCCCTCCCCCTCCCAGCCCCAGCTCTGGTGTGAGCACCTTGCTGGCTGGGTCCTCTGGCTGCTCCCCCTCCCCCTCCCAGCCCCAGCTCTGGTGTGACCACCCTGCTGGCTGGGTCCCTCTGGCTGCTCCCCCTCTTCCTCACAGCCCCAGCTCTGGTGTGACCACCCTGCTGGCTGGGTCGTCTGGCCGCTCCCCCTCCCCCTCCCAGCCCCAGCTCTGGTGTGACCACCCTGCTGGCTGGGTCCTCTGGCTGCTCCCCCTCCCCCTCCCAGCCCCAGCTCTGGTGTGACCACCCTGCTGGCTGGGTCCTCTGGCTGCTCCCCCTCTTCCTCACAGCCCCAGCTCTGGTGTGACCACCCTGCTGGCTGGGTCCTCTGGCCGCTCCCCCTTCCCCTCCAGCCCCAGCTCTGGTGTGACCACCCTGCTGGCTGGGTCCTCTGGCTGCTCCCCCTCCCCCTCCCAGCCCCAGCTCTGGTGTGATCACCCTGCTGGCTGGGTCCTCTGGCTGCTCCCCCTCCCCCTCCCAGCCCCAGCTCTGGTGTGACCACGCTGCTGGCTGGGTCCTCTGGCTGCTCCCCCTCCCCCTCCCAGCCCCAGCTCTGGTGTGATCACCCTGCTGGCTGGGTCCTCTGGCTGCTCCCCCTCTTCCTCACAGCCCCAGCTCTGGTGTGACCACCCTGCTGGCTGGGTCCTCTGGCTGCTCCCCCTCCCCCTCCCAGCCCCAGCTCTGGTGTGACCACCCTGCTGGCTGGGTCCTCTGGCTGCTCCCCCCTCTTCCTCACAGCCCCAGCTCTGGTGTGACCACCCTGCTGGCTGGGTCCTCTGGCCGCTCCCCCTCCCCCTCCCAGCCGGAGCTCTGGTGTGAGCACCTTGCTGGCTGGGTCCTCTGGCTGCTCCCCCTCCCCCTCCCAGCCCCAGCTCTGGTGTGACCACCCTGCTGGCTGGGTCCTCTGGCTGCCCCCCTCCCCCTCCCAGCCCCAGCTCTGGTGTGACCACCCTGCTGGCTGGATCCTCTGGCTGCTCCCCCTCCCCCTCCCAGCCCCAGCTCTGGTGTGACCACCCTGCTGGCTGGTCCTCTGGTTGCTCCTCCTCCCCCTCCCAGCCCCAGCTCTGGTGTGACCACCCTGCTGGCTGGGTCCTCTGGCTGCTCCCCCTCCCCCTCCCAGCCCCAGCTCTGGTGTGAGCACCTTGCTGGCTGGGTCCTCTGGCTGCTCCCCCTCCTCCCCAGCCCCAGCTCTGGTGTGACCACCCTGCTGGCTGGGTCCTCTGGCTGCTCCCCCTCTTCCCTCAACAGCCCCAGCTCTGGTGTGACCACCCTGCTGCTGGGTCCTCTGGCCGCGCTCCCCTCCCCCTCCAGCCCCAGCTCTGGTGTGACCACCCTGCTGGCTGGGTCCTCTGGCTGCTCCCCCTCCCCCTCCCAGCCCCAGCTCTGGTGTGACCACCCTGCTGGCTGGGTCCTCTGGCTGCTCCCCCTCCCCCTCCCAGCCCCAGCTCTGGTGTGACCACCCTGCTGGCTGGGTCCTCTGGCTGCTCCCTCCCCTCCCAGCCCCAGCTCTGGTGTGATCACCCTGCTGGCTGGGTCCT
>NC_135480.1:2763797-2809155 GCF_052094955.1 Ictidomys tridecemlineatus | reverse complement strand
AGGAGAGCTGCCCTCGAATCAGTGGGTGATCTGATGGTGGATTGCCGATCTGGATGGATGGCTGGGTGTAACGGTGGGCAACTGGGGTGTGGCTGGAGAAGGAGGTTCTGGGTGAGCCCCTGGGGTTTATCTTCTGTCCCTGGCTCCTTGGTCTCGCCTTCTCGGCTGCCGGGAGTGGACAGCAGTCCTCCTCCACGCCCTTCCACCATGTGCTCTGCCTCACTCAGGCCCAGAGCCGTGGAGTCGACCCACATGAACCGAACCTCTGAAACCGAGAGCCAAGATAGTCTTTCCCTGCTGTGAGCTGCTCTGTTGGGTGTTTGGTCACAGCCACACAAAGGGGACTGCCACAGGGCTCACCGGTGAAGGACCTCACTCTGCTTCGACGTCCTGAGCGTTTTAGTCACCGGGGGGCTGGACCTGGTTAGATACTTCCTGCCATGGTGACGGCTCACTTTGGGTGTCAGCCGGGATGGGCCCGACACCTGGGCAAATGTGCTCTGGAAGTTTCAGTTAGGTCGTTCTTCTGGGCAAGAGCCACATTTATACTGGTGGACCCTGAAGAGAGCAGGCTCCCCTCCCCGAGGGGGACAGTCCCCATCCAGAGAGTCATGGAAAGCCCCAGTCGAACAAAGGACTCCTGCCCTCAGCTGGCGAGGCCGTCCTGCTTTTCAGATGCCAAGAGCCCACCTGGTCAGCAGGGACCGTCCTTTCCAGAGGTTTTCAGGTTTGATTTTAAGACATTTTGTTTGGAATTCTTGCTCCTGTGTTGGGGGCAGTCTGGGCCTTGGCTTTCCTTCCTCCTGGGCCTTTGTTGACCTCTGGTGTCTGGGCACTGCTGGCCGCAGGGGGACCGTCCTGCTCTCCTCCTCAGTCTCAGGGCAGCCCGCCTCACTCTCGCAGCGGCCGGTGGACTCCTCCAGGGAAGCCCTGGCGCTTCCTGAGTGAACAGGATTTTCCTACAGATTGAATTCTCCTATGAGGAGGGGCCGTATCCAAGTTACCTGGGTTTTTTCCCTGTGTGAATTTTGGTGGGTTTTGTTTTCGTTTTGTTTTGGGGTCCTGGGCATTGAACCCAGCTCACTCTTCTACTTCGCTATATCCCAAAGCCCTTTGACTTTTCATTTTTTTAATAGTTTTTTTTAAGAGAGAGAGAGAGAGAGAGAGAGAGAGAGAGAGAGAGAGAGAGAGAGAGAGAATATTTTAATATTTATTTTCTAGTTCTCGGCGGACACAACATCTTTGTTTGTATGTGGTGCTGAGGATCGAACCCGGGCCGCACGCTTGCCAGGCGAGTGCACTACCGCTTGAGCCACATCCCCAGCTCGATTTTCCATTTTGAGACGGGGCCTCGTGAAGTTGCCCGGCTGGCTTCTAACTTACCACCCTCCTGCCGCAGCCCCGAGGTCGCTGGACACAGGGCAGGGCCACCGTGCCCCAGCACAGCTTGTTCTAACCAAGGTGTCGGTTTCAGCTCAGCCGTCACACACTGGATCTCATTCTGGCTCCTGTGCTGGAGGTCAAGGACAAGGGGTCACGTCTGAGGCAGTGCAGGACACCTCTTAGAGAGGGCAGGGGACACACGTGCGGGTCTCTGTGCTGCGCTCTTCATAAAGCCAGCAGGACTCTGCCCCGGGACCTGCTCTAACCCTGATCGCCAGCCTGGGCCCCACCTCTGGACGCCACGGTCAGAAGCCCTCGCAGGAGGATTAAGCCTCAACACAGGGAGCCTTGGGGGACACACTTGAGCCACATCCAGACTGGAGCAGAATTTGGAGACGTTCTGGTCATTGTCGTGGTTTGGATGGGTTGAAGGTGTGGTCCCCAGTACAGCAGGGAAGTGATTGGACCATGGCACTTGGACATCAGGAGTGGATTAATCCATTGAGGGGTTCAGGGCTAAATGGACCGTTGGGAGGTGGACCCTGGGGGACGTGGGGCCTACTTGGAGGAAGTGGGCCATTGGAGGCAGGTTCTGGAAGGGCTTTTCGTGCCCCTTTCCCGTGCTCTCTCTCCTTGCTTCCTGGCTGCCTTGGGGTGAGCAACCTCTGATGCCACTCACTGCCACCGTCCTGATGTTCTGCCTGGCCCCAGGCCCAAAGCAGTGGAGCCATCTGACCTGGACTGAAACCTCTGACACTGCCAGACAAGATAAATCTTTCTTCCTCTAAGTTGTGTTTCTCTGGTATTTTGTCACAGTAACAGAAAGGTCACAAACAGCCATTATCACTATTTTAATAAAACTTAGATTTTAGAACAGTTTTAGATTCACACAATTATTGCAAAGATAATGCAGAGAGTTCTCTTATACCCCCAACCCAGTGTCCTCCAAGGTGAACCTCTTACTGTGGCAAGGGGGCATTTGAACCAAGATTGATGCAGTACTTTAAACTTCATTCCATGCTGCCCCAGATTTCTTCAGTTGCTCCTTGCGTTCCAGGACCCCACACATGACACCACACCGCACTTGGTCATCGCGTCTCCTCGGGCTCCTGTTGGAGGTGTCCTCTCAGACTTTGCTTTCTTTTGGTGACCTTGACAGTTTTGGGCTACACTGGCCAGGCATTTTGTGGGGTTTTCTTGGGTTGGGGTCTCATGACTAGGCTGGGGATTGAGTTTGTGGGGAAGACCCCAGAGGTACATGCCCCTCTCAGCGCCTCACGTCCAGGGTCACTCTCACCTGCCGTGGACGTTGGCTGGACTGCCCGGCTGAGCTGCTGCTCATCAGGTCCCGCCACCCGGAGCTCACGGTTCCCCTTCCTTTCCGTGCTCTTTGGAGGGGTGCGCCACGCACAGCCCACAGGTAAGGGGCGGCAGATGTGTGCCACCTCCTAAGGGGGCCGTGGCTGCCCACGTCGGATCTGCATGGTGGAGTTGGCTGTTCCTCCTGCCCTCTCCCTTCCTCTCTCTTTCCTTCCTCCCTTCTCTCCTGTATTTATATCAGCTGGGAATCGCAGACATTTGCTTTATATTTTGGATTTTACTCCAATACTACTTCACGTATTTTTTGCCTCAATGGTTCCAACTTTGCCAGTGGAACTCACTCACTCAGCTTCTGTGTCCCCTTGACCTACCTCACGATTGTGAGTGTGTGTGTGTGTGTGTGTGTGTGTGCACGCGCGCGCCATCGCACGATGCTCGGAGGTCATCTTACGTATTTCTTGTCCTACTCCAGGAATCAGCCACTGCTCCAATAAGTCAGCTCTTTGCTCACTGGATTTCTTTACTTGTGACGGAGAAAGGGAATATTTGTGTGTGCATCAATCTGTGGCTCTACATATGTTGTAAATATTTCTCTATGTACTTGTCTGTCCGTATTGAGCTCACAGTGAGCTCATGGTGACATCATCTCCAGCTCCACTCCATCAGCACACGGATGACCCAGCCTCCTGTCCCACTCCAGCCGAAAGATCCCACCACTCACTGCCCACTCATGCAACGCCTCCATCCTGGGTTCTGAATGGATGGACTCAGAACGGTTTATCCTTCCCCATGGGAGACGGCTTCGCCAGCTGCAGCTCACTCACACGCACAGTTCCTCCTGCACTTACTCTTTCAGACTCACTCATTTCCCGTGTAATTGGGCCAGCACTCTCCATGCCAACTCCTACAGTGACGTCACTTATTACATTTGCAATACAGTTAGAGGTTTAGAGGTTTTTTTTTTTTTTTTTTTGTGGCAGATGGTCACAATCTGCATTCCTGTGCAAGTCCTGGAGTCCAAGAGCTGGAGGCCCTGGAATTCAGGAGAAGTGGTATCCTGGCTCCAGGAGAGAGGGACACACACACACACACACAAAGAATTAGCTTTGCTTTGCCTGGTCTGTCTGGGTTCTCCGCTGGTTGGATGGTACCTGTCGGCATTGGGACGGATCTTTGCCATTTGGCCCATGGATTCACATGCCTGTCTCCTCCACAGGCAGCCTCACAGGCCCACGAGGAATAATGCTTTACAGCCATCTGGGCACCCCTTAGTCCAGGCAGGGGAGCACCTTAGCCGGCCATTGTAGGTCCACCTTTGTCAGTGTGCACGTGTGCATGTCCCCTTAAACCACACTTGACCTCCAGAGAGAGTCCTGAGTCCTCAGCCACGTAACCCAGCACCTAACACTGTCCCACGCTGCGCAGCACACTGCTCCCTTGCCCAGAGCAGGAGGTGAGCCCCTGGGTGGTGCTTGCTCTCCTCCTGGTAACTTCAATGCTGTCATGTAAAATAAGAACCTTAAATACTAACGTAAAGGCAGAGAGGAAAGATGGCAAAGATGCTTCCTTAATACACACACAAGAAAACTCTCAGCAAGACGGGGAGGACCCCCCTAGGTGATTAGTCTCACTTGAGCCGGTGGCGTGGTTGGAGCTGGTATGCGTGACCACCTCTGTGACTCCCCGTTCCGCATTCCCCTTCTCTTCAGCAAGCTCCTCAGTGGGTCTTGGTCCTTCAGCTGCCAAGGTCACCCACACCTTTATTCCAGGAGGGTCTGGGTCCTGTGCGTCCTGCTGGGCCAGTACTGAGAACTGCCCTGGGGCTCTCCAGCCTTCCAGGGACACCCTGCTCCCTCCGCAGTGGAGCAGCCGTCCCGATCAGTCGCCCACAAACAGTAACTCCTCAGCCTGTTGACCAGAGGCCAGAGGAGCCAGAGAGCAGGTGGCATCTCGTCCAGCGTGTCTCCTGGGGGAGCATCCTCCTCTGGACCCGGGGCCTCCAGGCCAGCAGAGCTAAGGTCCTGGGAGCAGAAGCCGAAGCTTTGTCAGTTCGTCTCTAGGGATCACCGGGAGTGAGTGGCCAATGGCATCCACCTCTGGATTCCTGGACCCCTGAGCCCTGGCTGGGGGAGAAACCGTAGCGCACTGTGGACCCTGCCTCTGAATTGTGGGACATGCTCATGAACAAAGTGGACACTGGCAAATCCCCCCATCATCCCAGTCTCCTTGTGCCTTTGAATGCCTTCCCCTGCATGAAGCCGGGAAGGTCACGCACCTGCAGCCCACTTGCTGGGTGTGTCTCTGTCTGTATTTCTATCAAACCGCTGGAGCTTTCTGACTGCTGAGCCGCGACATTAGATGCAGAATCTCTGCTCAGTGGCCCATGTCAATACATTCAGCCCGATCCAACTTTATGTCCTCGACACCATTATCTCCTACCCTTAATGTCCTCCTTTGTGTGTTCCCTGGACTTTGGTGGGTACAAATTAGAAAAGTCCAACAACTCCCCTGGAGTACAGCACACCTCCTCATGGGCCACACTTTTCATCTCACCTTTGGGGGTTTCCTGGGACATGAGTCTACTGATAAGTCTAGGAGCAAGGGGGGGCGGGGGCTGGGGGCGGCTGCTGAGGAGGGTCAGCACTGACCTGCCTTGCAACTGCCCCAGGAAGGCCCGGGCCACTGCTCGGCTGCAGGGCCACCCCTCAGGTGGAGGTGGAGAGGCCCAGGCCTCTGCTGACAGCGGCTCCTGGGAACTTGGGAGCCTGCTTTGTCCTCGTCCCCACTTGCAGAATCTCTTCTTTCCCACCCAGTGCTGTCTCCTCATCAGCAGTCACCACTGAGGCTGGGAGTTCCAGCAGTCACCGGACGAGAGCCTGGGTTTGCTTTTCAGTAAGTTCAGCGCCAGGGCCCTCTAGGAGCTTTAGCTCCTGCACATGGAGCGAGGAAATCAGACCCTGAGTGCACCCTTTCCTTTCTTCATGCCGTTAAGGACACTAGGAGCCACCAGCTAACGAATGCTCAGAATGTCACATGCAGACACTCCGAGTCCCTGGCCTCTCATGCATGGTTTCTTAGTAATATCCAGTGCACAGATTTACAGGTCTCTACACCAGTTCACACCGTGGACGGTCTGCGCTATCCGTGCTAGTGGACATAGAGTCCAATCCTATTAGAGAGCCAATTCCAGAAACCCCAAAACCAATGCAGAAACCTCATCCTTATATTCGGCTCTTCTAGAACCACTCCTAGCTCCTAAATCCGTCATAGGGTTCTCCAGAGATACCACCAACAGGACATGTGGGGCCCCAACAGAAGTCCCCACTTATCCACAGGCACGTTTTTCAGGACACCCAGCAGCTGACTAGAAATGCAGATGGTGCTGAACCTTATCTAGACTATGTGTTTTCCTGACAGACCTACGGTGCACACAGACCCATGGTGCACACAGACCTACGCTCCGCACAGAACCACGCTCCACACAGACCCACGCTCCACACAGACCTACGCTCCACACAGACCCACTCTCCACACAGACCCACGCTCCACACAGACCCACGCTCCACACATACCCACGCTCCACACAGACCCACGCTCCACACAGACCCAGGGTCCACACAGACCCACGCTCGACACAGACCCACGCTCCACACATACCCACGCTCCACACAGACCCACGCTCCACACAGACCCACGCTCCACACATACCCACGCTCCACACAGACCCACGCTCCACACATACCCACGCTCCACACAGACCCACGCTCCACACAGACCCACGCTCCACACAGACCCACGCTCCACACAGACCCACGCTCCACACAGACCCAGGGTCCACACAGACCCACGCTCCACACAGACCCACGCTCCACACAGACCCACGCTCCGCACAGACCCACGCTCCGCACAGACCCACGCTCCACACAGACCCAGGGTCCACACAGACCCACGCTCCACACAGACCCACGCTCCACACAGACCCACGCTCCACACAGACCCACGCTCCACACAGACCCAGGGTCCACACAGACCCACGCTCCACACAGACCCACGCTCCACACAGACCCACGCTCCGCACAGACCCACGCTCCGCACAGACCCACGCTCCACACAGACCCAGGGTCCACACAGACCCACGCTCCACACAGACCCACGCTCCACACAGACCCAGGGTCCACACAGGCCCACGCTCCACCGACCCACGCTCCACACAGACCCACGCTCCACACAGACCCAGGGTCCACACAGGCCCACGCTCCACCGACCCACGCTCCACACAGACCTACGCTCCACACAGACCCACGCTCCACACAGACCCAGGGTCCACACAGACCCACGCTCCACACAGACCTACGCTCCACACAGACCCACGCTCCACACAGACCCACGCTCCACACAGACCCAGGGTCCACACAGGCCCACGCTCCACACAGACCCACGCTCCACACAGACCCAGGGTCCACACAGGCCCACGCTCCACACAGACCCACGCTCCGCACAGACCCACGCTCCACACAGACCCAGGGTCCACACAGACCCACGCTCCACACAGACCCACGCTCCGCACAGGCCCACGCTCCACACAGACCCACGCTCCGCACAGACCCACGCTCCGCACAGACCCACGCTCCGCACAGACCCACGCTCCGCACAGACCCAGGGTCCACACAGGCCCACGCTCCACACAGACCCAGGGTCCACACAGGCCCACGCTCCACCGACCCACGCTCTATACAGACCCACGCTCCACACAGACCCACGCTCCACACATACCCACGCTCCACCGACCCACGCTCCGCACAGACCCACGCTCCGCACAGACCCACGCTCCACACAGACCCACGCTCCACACAGACCCAGGGTCCACACAGACCCACGCTCCGCACAGACCCACGCTCCGCACAGACCCAGGGTCCACACAGACCCACGCTCCACACAGACCCAGGGTCCACACAGGCCCACGCTCCGCACAGACCCACGCTCCGCACAGACCCACGCTCCGCACAGACCCACGTTCCGCACAGACCCACGCTCCGCACAGACCCACGCTCCACACAGACCCACGCTCCACACAGACCCAGGGTCCACACAGGCCCACGCTCCACCGACCCACGCTCCACACAGACCCAGGGTCCACACAGACCCAGGGTCCACACAGACCTACGCTCGCTCCGCACAGACCCAAGATGAAGTTCATAGATCAGGGTCAATAGAGATAATGAGAAGTGATAAGAAACTAGTTGGACAGCAGCAATAGACTAGTAAAGTCTGTGGATGTGGCCTCTCTCCCTCTCCATAGGCGCCACTCTTCTTCCTGGGATGACGGGGATGGTCCTCAAGGGAGACCTGGAGTTTCTCTGTGGCGCAGCTGCTTTGTCAGCGTCACTACTCGGTGCTCGCAGGTCACTGTTTGATGAATTCGGGTCACCGGGTCTCCGCCACTGCAGGGCAACGGCCTGGATCTGGTAATGCAGACTGCGGCTCAGTGACTAACAGGCCGGAGCGCATGCTCCGTGGACGTGCAGGACGAGGGCCGAGTCACATCCTGGGAGGGATGGCCCAGGACTTCCTCAGGTGGCCCAGAATGGGGCACAACTAAAATTCATGGATTGTTAGCTTCTGGAATATTTTCTGACCATAGTTGACCTCTGTTGACTGAGACCAAGGAACGAGAAGCCAAGGAGGAGCAGAGACTGGTGTATGGGAGGTGGGTTTCTGTGGAAATTTCCTCAGTGATGAGGAGGTGAGGCCCAGCTGAGACGGGCCATCTGCAGGCTGGAGATCAGAGAGGCTGTGGGGACCTCCGCCCCGGCCTGAGAGCCCAGAGAGCTGCTGCTGCAAGACCTGGAGCCCAGGGGCCAGAGAGCCTGGGGCTGTGCTGTCCCAGCCCCAGGAACGGAGCAGGTCAGCTGTCCTCCTGGCTGGGCCCTCAGCTGATCAGGGGGCACACTGACTTGGGTGAGGTGGGTCTTCATCCTCAGCCCATTGATTCTAAGTTCTTCTCTTCCAGAAAAACCCTCCAAACACACCCCGGAGCCCGTTTCTGCAGCTGTCGGCCATCCGCCCCTCCATCTAGTCAAGCTGGCCTTCCCAGGGGCCTGTACATGCTTTGCCCAATTCACGCGCACTGCCCTGGGGGTGCTATTGTAAATGGCACGGGTTTTAGATTTGCGGCTCTGCTTGGTGTTCGTCTCGGGTATGTGACGAGGACAACTTGCTCTCGTGCATTAACAAGTGTCCTGCAGGCTTTCCGTGGAGTTCGTACGGTCCTCGGAGGTCTTGTGTGGGTTCTTGGGCTTTCTATGTGTATCATCAGTCTGCAGGCTGTTTTAATTTCTCCCTCTCTCTCATCGGTGCCTTTTTATTTCCTTTTCTTGTCTTGCTAGGTAGCTGGGGCATCCAGTATGATTCCATGGGGTTCTAGCATCTCGCCAAGAGCGACAGGGGCCAGGTGAGCTGCGGGTCATTTGCAGGTGTTTTCTGTCAGAGGCTCTGCATGTTTGGACTCTTTGGCCACCATCTCCTCGTGCCCCACCCCAGCCCCTGGAAACCACCTTTCTACTCTGCTTTCGAGAGCTCCACTGGGTTCCACCATCATCAGGGGAGTCACGTGGACTGCTCCTACCTGCCTTATACTGCTTAGCACAAGGTGTGGCAAATGACAGGTTCTCCTGCTTCTCCAAGGTCCGGTGGCCTCCACTGCGTGTGTTTGCCTGCGTCCCGTCATCCTGTATCCAGACTCTGCTGAACAAGGCTGCGTGAACGTGGACGTGTCGAGCGGAAACCTCCTGAGCGCCCGCCCCCCTTTCCCCGGAGCACGTTCAGGAGCAGGGTTTTGGGGTGGTGTGCAGTTTTGTATTTCAGGTTTTTGAGTAAGCTCTGCTCCTTGTTGAAGGACTCTGCGTCTACATTTGTGATGAGGCTGCGGGTCTCCCCTTGTTTCCGCCTGGGTTTTGGGGAGAGCGCGGACGAGCGGCTGTCAGCTGGCGGACAGTGGAGCCACGTGGGCCTGGCTCACTTTTCCTGGAGAAGTTCTTTAATGGACGCGCTGCCGTTTGGGTCCCTTCTTCCAGGTGAGTGTCCGTAACCTGCGTCCCTCAGGAACCGGGTCACTTCATCTGAATCAGGAGGTGCCGGGCGCAGAGCTGGCCACGGAAGCCCTTCACTGTGCTTGAATGTCCGTGGTCAGCGATGGCCTTGCGTTGTTGCCATCTAGGGGTGCTGGGTGTGTTGAAGTGAAGGACAGGACACGGAGTGGCCAGCAAGCAGCAGGTCCATTGCAAAAGCCTCAGACAGACTTCTCCAGAGGAAGGGCTGGAGCTGGGGGTCTGGTGGGCTGGCCTGTCCCTTCTGTGGTCTCTGAACGTCCTCCTCTCCTTCTCCTCCCCGTCCCTGGTCTCCTCCCTGTTATTGACTGGTGTCCCCTCTGTCCACGCGTCTGTCTTAGTTTTCTATTGGGTCCCTGCTTAGGGCCACGAGTGCAGCGTGTCTGTCTGACGGGGTCCCTGGTTGTGTCCACGGGCACTTTGTCCAGCGGGAAGTTGGCCTCATCAAGAGACCCTCCCCACGCTCCCTTGTGCTGGCCCTGCCCTGTCCTCACTTGCCGTCCTGCCCGGCTGCCGAGGCCCGTCCGCGTCCCCTCACCTTCGTTCCTGACGTTGGTTGTCCTTTTTCCTGCGGTCACCTGGCTGCACGTGTGTCAACCTACTGACACTGTCAAAGGACCAGGCTGCGTCCGGTCGGCTCCTCCTTGTCTTCCTGTTTTCCGTCCCCGATCTCTGCTCTGACCGGGCTGCGTTGTTCTCTTCCCTTCTTGGGCTTGTGTTGGAATCTTAGGTCCCTGGTTCTAGCTGGGCCTTTCTTCTTCTCTAGTACACACATTTGATGATTTGTGTTTCCTGCTTAGGTGCTGTTTTTGTTGAACTTCAGACATGCTGAATTTTCATTTAGTTAAAATATTTTAAAATTTTTTCTTGAGACTTTATTTTCAATCCAAGTGTTATTTATTTAGATTCTTTTAAAGGAATTTTTTACTCATGCATTGTGATTCTACCTACTGGGAGTTATTGGTCGTAACATACGTGAACATTACGAGGTTTGGTCGGTGTTATTCCCCAGTATCTTATATTCTTTTAAGATATTGCGTTGTTCCAGATACACATTACAGTGGAGAATACCTGACATGTTATACAGTCGTGAAGTGCAACCTCTCGTTCTTGAAGTTGTACGTGATGTGGCGTTCATGGGTCGTGTATTCATATACAGCTAGAGCACCACTATGGCTGTGAGTTCCTTGCTGCCTTCCTCTGCTCCAGGCCTGGGTAAGTCAGGATGTTGAAGCAAGAAAGAGGAGCCAGAATCTTCTGGAGAATTGTTTTCAAATCTGTGATATGAACATGGGAAAGTGATGTCTGACTCATTCTACTGTCTTTCCCATTCCCATCTCCCTTCCTTTTGGCTTGTACCCAAAAGACTTAAAATCAGCACACTATAGTGATGCAGCTCAATTCACAACAGCTAAGCCATGGAACTAACCTAGTTGCCTTTCAACAGGGGAATGGATACAGAAATGTGATACATATCCACAGTGGAATATCACTCAGCCATAAAGAAGAATGAAATTATGGCATTTCCTGGTAAATGGATGAAGCTGGAGACTATCATGCTAAGTGGAATAAGCCAATGGCCCCAAACCAAAGGCTGAATGTTCTCTCTGATGTGTGGATGTTAACCCATAACCAGGGAGGGGGGGGGGAAGTGTAGAAGTCCATGTGTTATTTAGAAGTGTGTTGTTTGCTTTCTAACACTTGGTGGATTTTCCAGTTGTCTTACTTGTTATTTTTTCTCCCTGAGGCACTGGGGACTGAACCAGGGGCCCTACCACTGACCCACCCCCTGGCACTTTTTACTTTTACTTTGAGGTAGGGTCTCGCTAAGGTGCCCAGGCCGGCCTGGAGCTTGGGACTCTCCTGCCCCAGCCTGCCGAGTTGCTAGGGTAGAGGTGTGTGCCAGCACGCCGGGCCGAGTCCTCCATTCCTGGTTTGATTCCACGTGGTCTGAGAGCACACTGTAGGGCTCCTCTTTGGTTAAGCTTGTTAAAGTGCATCTCACGCTGAGCAGGTCTGTCTGGCGGCTGTCTGCGGGGGGGGGGAAAGGCAGGGGGTGAGTGGTCCACCTCATCCCTGCCGGCTTGGTCTGCTGCTGACACCGGGTCCCGAGGCCTCCAGCCGTGGCTGTGAGTCAGTCAGTTCCTCCGGCAAGCCTGCCCGTTTCTGAAGGCCTGGGGTCATGTGCACACACCAGGACCAGGACATCTCCTTGGAAGGCTGTCCCCTTGGTCACTAGGTGATGCCTGTTCCCACCTGGACCATGTTCCTTGCTCCAAAGTCTTCTTTATCTGGAAGTTAGCACAGTTTTCCTTTGAATAAGGGTAGCATGGTCTGTCTTTCCCCATTTCTGGACTTTTAGGATATCTGGGCCTCTATATTCAAAGTGAGTTTCCCGTGGACACACGGTGGGGCTCTAACCGCTCTGACAATGTGCCCTTGAGTCAGCCCGGTGAGTCCCACTCCTGGAGTGACCCCTGTGACATCTGGATCAACACGGTTCCTGAGTGTGACCATTCTCTAGACTTTGCCGGTGGCTTCTTTCCCCACCTTTTTTGATTTTAATGAAATGTTTTGTGTGGTCCTACTTTCTTTCCCTTCTTGGCCTATAAATCATACTTGAAGGTTGGTCTCAGCGTTTTCCTTAGTTTGTGATGTGCCTCTTAAGTCAGTCCGTCTGCCGAAGTCACCCAACACATTTGTCCTGTGTCCCTTTAGATCCCTCTGGAAGAGAAAGACCCTGGCCCTTGGCCCCGCCGTCCCCTGATGCTCTCTTGCCCCGATGCGTCCTCGAGTTCCGGACTCTCGCTCTCCTCCGCCTGAAGGAGGCGTCTTACTGTCTCTTGGAGGAGCGTTTCCATGGGGGTGAGCTCCCCCATTTTTGGCTGTGGAGTCTGTCTTCTCCACTGTAAGGGTCAGTGTCACCGGGTAACATTCTGGGCTGGTGGGAGCTTTCCTCCGCACGTGGATGATGTCACTGACCGTCTTGTTTGTGTGGCTCCCGAGGCGACGTTGTCGCTGGGATTCTTACCACGGCCCCGGGAGGGTGATGAGGCTCTTCCCTCTGGTGTTGCAGGATTTTCTTGCCGTCTTAGGGCTTCCCAGTGGCCTCCTGCCGAGTCTCGTGACTCAGGAGTTCTCTGGTGTGCCTGTGGTCTGTCCTGTGTCGATCGCGGGGTTCTGAGCCATGGCCGGGCCCCATCCTTCCTTCTTCTCTCTCTGCTGTTCCGACTACAGGTTCCTTGTGTTTTTGAAATCTGTCCCCCAGTTCTTAGGTGTTCTGCCCTGGGCCTTTCCCCTTCCTGTTTTCCTGGTTTTGAGTAATTGGGAAGTGTCCGTGGCTCTACCCTCAGGCTCGCTGACTCTTTCCTTAGCCATGTCCACTGGGTGGGTGGCCCCGGCGGCGTCCTCTTTCTTAGAATCTCCACGCTCGGCTGCCGTGGCCCTCCGCCTACCTCTCCCGTGAGACCTCTTGGGGGTGCTTGTAGATGTTTCAGATTCCCAGTCTGAAAGCTCCAGTTCTGCGGCCTGCTTGGTCTCTTCAGGCTGCGCTTTCATTCACCTTTTGGCGTGTCTTGTGACATTTGTTGAAAGCAGGACAGTTGCCTGGGCAGCTGAGGCCAGTCGGCCTGCGGGTGACGGGTCACGGCTGGGTGTTTCCTGCCGGCTGTGGGTCTAGATGCCAGGGACTTGGCGGTCCCCGGCACCCGAGTTTCTGCCTCTCTGCGGCCTCTGGGCTTCCCCAGGCAGAGCCCGCGGGAGCTCTCTCAGCTGCCATCCCCGCTTCTCGGCTGCAGCCGTGGGTGTGGGGCAGGGCACCTCTTCCGTCCTCTTTTGAGAACGTCCCAGTTTTTAGTAGGCGATCAGTGGTCCCTGCCCCTGGCCTGTGTCAGTGCTCCCCCGTGGTGTCCTGGCAGGGGAGAGGGGGCCGTGGTGGGAGATGCCCCCCTCCCCGTGCAGGGAACAGGGGTGCAGGGCTTTCCCTGAAGGGTCTTTCCTCTGTTATGGGGAGGGCTGGGCCTATTTGTCAGCATGACCCCCACCCCACCCGGCCCCTGGGATGCTTCTGGGTTTGCAGCTCCCAGAGGTGAAGCCCCTGGAAACCCAAGAGGGCACCGGGACTTCCTGGGCAGGAGAGCCGGCCTCCAGCACTGACCAACCCCTCTGCACCTCCCCGGGTGCCGCCTGCAGCCCCTACTGCAGGAAGCGGGTCTTGGCTCACTCAGGTCCGCCTGTCTCCCAGGGCCTGGGGCGTGCTTGGCCCTACAGCCTCAGTCTCTGTGGGTGGGAGAGAAGCGGAGATGTCTGCTGTGTCCACTGCCTGCCTTACGTGTGGGCATTGAGCAGAAACCCACTGTGTCCACGTTCTTTTCTCCTGGCCCTGCTCCTGTCCTCTGGGGACTCTGACGACATGCTCATTCGGCCACTTGAAGTCCCCCAGCTCCGGGACAATCTCTCTGTTTCTACCGAGATGCTTTTTCTGTCCCATTTGGAGTGTGTTCTGCTGGTGTCTTCGGCAACCTCGTCCAGCGGATGCTTCCTCCCGTTGTCTGTCCTGTTTCACCTCAAGTGCACCCCCCTCTCCAGGCTTCCTGTCTGTCCCCTGGAACGTGCTCCCCATGGCAGCCCCGGCAGGCTCGGCAGCCACTTCTGGTGCCTGCGTCTGGGTGGGCTCCACGGCGGGTCTCTCCTCCCTGTGGGTCGCTTTTCCTCCCTCTGCAGCCTCACCGCCCCAGCCCTCACCCTCCTGGGAGCTGCCCGTGTCGGGTGCCTTTGAGCTCAGTGAGCTTGTCCGGCTGCAGTTGAGACGTCGCAGAGCGGTGTGTTCCTTTGGAACCCGTCTGTGTGACTTGTCAGGGAGGCCCCCGGAACAGGGCTTTGTCCAGCGCTCATTATTCCCCACTAACGGGCGAGACCCTTCTACTGGTGCCGTCCCCAGTGTGCTGAGAACCGTGAGAGTCTCTCGTCGGCCGGGCAGGGGCAGCACCAGGCCTGCCGCCCGTCGCCCTGCAGGGGGCCCTTTGCCTCTCAGGCGTTGCTCATCCTGCCCTGCTGCTGGGTATTGGCGGGGGACTCTCTGCCGACCTCTGAGGTTCAGTCTCTTCTGTCTGTGAACCTCCTTGATGTGCGCAGACACCTACCGCCGTCCCTTCATCCAGAAATCCACCGGCCGAGCCTCTGTCCCTTCCCCGTGCCAGAGCCTGGAAACTGTCCGGGTGGCCAGCAGGCACCTGTAAGCCGGACTCACCTGTCCACTGTCCCGGGAATCACTGTCCTTTGCTCAATGTCCAGCATCTTGAAAATCATGCTGTCTTGTGTTCCTACCATAGGGAGAGGGCCAAGTTCTGCTCCCCGTCTTTGCCAGAAAAGCCTCGGGATGATGTCCCTTTTGACTTTCTCTTTGGCCCTGGGGGAGGCCGTTGCTGGACCTGGGACTATTCTTCCTGCTCCCAAAGGACCTCGGGTTCCAGACTGGAGAGGGCTGGAGTGTGGCCCAAGCCTTGTGTGCGGGGGCTTGGCGCCAGGGTGGGGTACACAGGGGTGGGCCCAGCGGGAGGTGACTGGCCACTAGACTAGGGAGGAGGGCAGGGCTGTCAGGAGGGCAGCCCGTCCTCCTGCTTCCCGTCTCCCTTACGTGGATTCCTCCTCTCGCACACCCTCCTGCCACCGTGCCCCCTCCCCTGTGGGGACGGAGCGGGGGGAGGCTGAATCCATGTGCACAGGTGTGGACTTTCAGCCCGTGAGCTCAATAAACCTCTTTTTAAAATGAAAGACCAGCTTCAGGTGTTCTGTTAAAAACCTGAAAAGGGACCCGCACAGCACGGAGGCAGCCAAGTGCTCAGGGGCCCACCCTGCAGCTGCCAGGAGGATGCCTGGTGTCCACGGACCCTCGCTGCTGAGACAGACCCATGTGCGTCCTCTCGTGGAGGCCATGGAAGACGCGGGGTCCCAGCTTAGTGTAATGCAGGGCCCAGATGCGACAGCTCTGCAGGACTCGGGGTCCCCTTACCAGGGAGCCTGTCTGAGCAAGTGGCAGCAGGTCCTGGGGAAAGGAACAAAGATGCACTGGGTGCTGTGAGGAGGCCCCACTGTGTGCACTTAGTGCTGTGAGGAAGCCCCACTGTGTGCACTGGGTGCTGTGAGGAGGCCCCACTGTGTGCACTTAGTGCTGTGAGGAAGCCCCACTGTGTGCACTGGGTGCTGTGAGGAGTCCCCACTGTGTGCACTGGATGCTCTGAGGAGGCACCACTGTGTGCACTTAGTACTGTGAGGAGGCCCCACTGTGTGTACTGGGTGCTCTGAGGAGGTCCACTGTGTGCACTTAGTGCTGTGAGGAAGCCCCACTGTGTGCACTGGGTACTGTGAGGAAGCCCCACTGTGTGCACTGGGTGCTGTGAGGAAGCCCCACTGTGTGCACTGGGTGCTGTGAGGAGTCCCCACTGTGTGCACTGGATGCTCTGAGGAGGCACCACTGTGTGCACTTAGTACTGTGAGGAGGCCCCACTGTGTGCACTGTGTGCTCTGAGGAGGCCCCACTGTGTGCACTTAGTGCTCTGATGAGGCCCCACTGTGTGCACTGGGTGCTCTGAGGAGGCCCCACCGTGTGCACTGGGTGCTCTGAGGAGGCCCCACCGTGTGCACTTGGTGCTGTGAGGAGGCCCCACCGTGTGCACTGGGTGCTGTGAGGAGGCCCCACCGTGTGCACTGGGTGCTGTGAGGAGGCCCCACCGTGTGCACTGGGTGCTGTGAGGAGGCCCCACCGTGTGCACTGGGTGCTGTGAGGAGGCCCCACCGTGTGCACTGGGTGCTGTGAGGAGGCCCCACCGTGTGCACTGGGTGCTGTGAGGAGGCCCCACCGTGTGCACTGGGTGCTGTGAGGAGGCCCCACCGTGTGCACTGGGTGCTGTGAGGAGGCCCCACCGTGTGCACTGGGTGCTGTGAGGAGGCCCCACCGTGTGCACTGGGTGCTGTGAGGAGGCCCCACCGTGTGCACTGGGTGCTGTGAGGAGGCCCCACCGTGTGCACTGGGTGCTGTGAGGAGGCCCCACCGTGTGCACTGGGTGCTGTGAGGAGGCCCCACCGTGTGCACTGGGTGCTGTGAGGAGGCCCCACCGTGTGCACTGGGTGCTGTGAGGAGGCCCCACCGTGTGCACTGGGTGCTGTGAGGAGGCCCCACCGTGTGCACTTGGTGCTGTGAGGAGGCCCCACGGTGTGCACTTGGTGCTGTGAGGAAGCCCCACTGTGTGCACTGGGTGCTGTGAGGAGGCCCCACTGTGTGCACTGGGTGCTGTGAGGAGGCCCTGCTGAGTGCACTTGGTGCTGGGACCAGGACCCATCGGGTGCTGCTGGGCCCTGTTCCTGGGTCCTTCTCAGGGGACCTGGCTTCACCTGCCATCAGTGCGCGGTGCTGGGGTGGGCCCAGGTCTGGAAGTGCACAGAGTCCTGAGTCCCCGGCCCTGGAGAGGACGCTCTGGAGAGGACGCCCTCCGCTGGGTCAGGCCGTCTTGACGTCTCGTGCCGTTTAGGGGATGGTGGCTGGCTGCCCACCTTGCCCCGGGAGCTCTGTGCCCTGGAGGCTCCCCCAGACCCCTGCGGGCAGCCCCATCTGCACCCTGCTGCCGGAGAGAGTCTGCTGCGGCTGTGGGCACGGAGCCCCAAGACCCCACGCTCCGCAGCGGACACTGTCTCCTCCTGTCCTGGGCTGGAGTTGGGATCCAGGTGCCGCGGGCCCCCAGGCCTCTCTCTGGCTGGCAGAGGGCGTCTCCTCCGTCTCCTCGGGTGGCCCTCGGGGTGTGTCCCCATGGCCTCTCATAAGGACCCCAGGCAGGTAGATGAGGGTCGCCCTAACGGGCCACTGCACCTTGACCACTCGTGAGATCCGTGTCTCCACTGTGGCCCCGGTCGGCCTGCTTGACCTCTCCTGCACCCGTCACGGTCACTGTGCCTGCCCTCCCTGGGCATTTCCAGGATTCTCTTTCCACCTCTATCTGGACAGCACCCCCTGTCCCCCACAGCCCTGTCCCTGGGGGCCTCTCGGAAACTCTCAGTTGCGCTCTGCTCCTCTGGTGGCGCCTCCGCCCCGGGCCCTGCCTGTGGGCCCTGCAGCTCTGGGAGCATTACTGGGTGGGTCGAGCTGGGCCTGGAGGCTGGAAGGTGAGGTCAGGGCTGGTCACCAGGGCACCTGCCTCCTCAGGAGTCCCTGCCTGGCCCTTGTCAGGGTAGACCAGGACTTTTCTGTGGGCCAAGGGCTCCAGGAGCTGGAGTCAGAGTCCTCCAGGGTGAGGGTCTGGGGGCTCCTCCCTCCTCACCCGGACACCAGCCAACCGGAGCTCAGCCTCCTGTGCAGCTCTGTGGCCTGCGTCACCGCCCTGGGCCATGACGCTGCGCCCCTGCCTCCCCTGGGCTGCCGGGAGGCCCGGCTCCTGCGTGGTCCTCAACCGTGGGTCTTTAGACCTGAACCCTCTCTTCTTCACGACCTCAGGGCCCTCAGCAGCTGCTGCTGCCCAAGCCCTTTGAAGAAGCTTCCCTATATTTGTCCCCAGGTGCTGGGCCCATCCCGGGTCAGCTCAGGGCAGAGCAGCAACTGCATGGCTGAGGTCCTCTGGGGACCTCCCTGACCCCAGCCCCGGAGCTCCTCCTGGCCGGGAGGTGTGACCACAGGGCCACCTTTGACCGCCCACCTGGCGCCCTCCTGCTACCATGAGCATTTAGCCTGTCTTTGTGCAGGAGAGTGGAAATGGGGACCCAGCCTGGGTTTGCCGGTGGCCTCCCTCAGGAAAAGGGGGAGCTGAGGACTCAGGGGTGCAGGGGGCTCTGCAGCAGACCCTCTGCCTGACCCAGGGAGCTCCAGGACACGGCCTGCACCATGGTCACTCCTTCCTGCAGGCAAAGGGCCAGCCTTGGTGCCCTGGCCGAGGGCAGCCCTGGGCTGGGGCACCGCCCTGTGAGCCTGGGAGTGAGGTACTGCAGGGTGCAGCTACGGGAATTGCCAATTTCAGGGACTAGGGATGGAGGCAAGGCAGGTGCGGGGACCAGGTGGGCACTGAAGAGCTGAGTGGACAGGGCTTGGGTTGGCACTGACAGTATGCACTGGCAGCTCTCTGGGCAGCCCCCTGGGCCTGCCTGAGGGCCTGAAGGTTCCGGGTCTGCGGGGAGCTGGCTGGGGAGTGTGGCTGGGCCAGGTGGGGTCATCTGGGGAAGTTGCTCTCTCCCGGGAAGGTGCCTCCCGGAGCAGGGCCCTGGTTTTAGGGGCTGTGCCCGGGCAGGTGTGGGCGACAGGCACGTGGCTCAGGCTGAGCCACGGCAGGGGTGCGGGTGGGCGTGTTCACACCCCGTGGCCTCCTTGTCCTGACAGGTGACTGCAGGCACCCTTGCTGCCTGAGGCGGTGTCTGTCTGGACCTGCTGCCCAGGTGGACTTGGCTGAGGACGCGTGCCTGGGCTGCTGTGGGGTTGTCACCGCTGGAGGGCTGCTGGCACGGGAGTGGCCGGGTGTTGCTGGGTCCCCGTGGGTGTGGCTGTGGGTGTGGGCGCACGAGCGTGTGTCTGTGAGCGGGCCAGGCACGTGTGTCCTCCTGCCTGTGCACACCTGTGTGTAGCTGCGCGTGCCCGAGTGCACTGTGTGTGGCTGTGCGTGCCCACCTGCACCTGCAGCCCCAGGAGGGGCCGTCTGGCCTTCCTCTCCCCGTGGGCCACTCTGGATGAGAGGCAGAGGTGACCACACACGTCCAGCCTAGGTCCTGCTGTGGAAGGCCACAGGGAGAAGGGAAAGGGGAAGGAGGACAGCTCCAGCCCCTTCCCAGCCCCGGGGACCCTGCAGCAGGCGCGGACCGCCCCACCAGCACCCGAGGCCTCCTTCCTGGGACCGACCACCTTTGGGACCTTAGTAGAGGGGCTGTGTCCTCTGAGCGGCTGTCGGGCCCAGGCCTGCAGGGCCAGCTCCCGCCTGCGCTCCAGGCCTCCGGGCTCTGGCCAGGGAACAGGACGCACCCTAAGCCGTGTGAGCTCAAAGCCTGTCGTGCAGGGAGGCCCTTCCCAGCCCCTGCGGGGGGCATCTGGAAAGCCACTTGTCTACTGCATCTGTCCAGTCAAGTGACATTTGTTGAGCACCTGCTGTATGCACTGAGACAGAGCCATGGATCAGGGACAGACAGGGGCACCCATGGAGCCCTGGGCTGGGGGTTTATCAGACACAGGAAGAGAAGGCCTCGGGTCTAGGGAGGCCTGTGACCCTCCACCTCCTGCTTCCTGGGGCCCAGGGCCCAGACTGGAACCCTGGCCGCTTCTCTCCTGTGCCTTCAGACGGTGCTGCCGCCGCGGCCCACCCTACCCCGGCCCTGGGCCACCAGAGTGCTCCACACTGCCCCACCTGGACGAGCTCTGGTGCCCCCACTCTCCTGCCGGGCTCCCACTCCGCCCCACGCCCCGTCTCCCACTTTTCTGTGGAACCCGGCGCCATGACAGGCCTTCACTTTCTGACTCGCCTGCTCTGTGTCCTCAGCGTTGCTGGGTTTGGCCTGCTTGTCCCTGTCGCAGTGCTGAGTGGCCTAGGGCTCATGCATGGAGATTAGTTTGGAACACTGAATGAGGGCCTGGCCAGAGTCCTGGCTACGGTGGCTGGGGTCGTCTTCCCTGGGGCAGCGGTGCTCGATGAGCAATCGGGGTTAATTGCATGGGGGTGTAGCACGTGCAAAGGCCCCGAGGCTGATCATTGCTAGGTCCTTCAGATAACAGAGCCTGGGGTTAGTGGTTTTGTCTCAAGCCTGGGAGGCGGGTAGGCTGCCTGGGCCAAGCACAGAGGCCTTGGTATGGCTTCTGTCTGTCCCTTTACTGAAGACTGACAGGAAACCCTGGGAGCCTTGAAGCACAGAGGAGGTGTATGGACACGAAGGTTTGCAAAGGTCAGCGAGACTTCTGAGAGGAGGGGGTGAATGGGGCAGAGGCCCAGGGTGAAGGGAGACCATGGCTCAAGTTTGTAGCCCTCCTGGTGTGACCTTGGGCCACAAGCCAGTGGGCAGAGTGTGGGGTGACAGAGGGGCAGTGGCTGGCAGGGAGGTTGCTAGGACGGCGGAGTCAGCACCGAGAGCCGGCATCCGAGGGAGGACCGAGAGTGGGCCTGGGCCTGGGGCTGGGGCTGAGTCTGCGTGGGTCTCATCCCAGGTGGCCTCGGTCGGCGGGCAGCCGGCTTCTGGGTTGGAGCGAGATCAGAAGGGTGAGAAGTCGTGGCCTGGAGAGCTCCGTCAGGTGGATGGCCGTGTCCCAGGACCTTGGGGGGACATCAGAGGTGGGAAGGACCTGAGGCAGGCAGCGAGGCTGGGGGCCCGGGCCTCCCGGCAAGAACCCTCTGGAGGTGTTGGTGCCGGTGGGTCTGGGCTGTGGCCGGCAGGGAGGTGGCGAGGGGGGACAGGCCCCGGCAGGCCAGGTGGGCTGACTGTGGTCTCCAAGGCGGGGGAGACCGAGTATGTCCAGGAGCCCAGGGGGAGCACAGGCGGTCAAGCCGCAGAAGGACCCGGGATCTGGGTGCATGTGCTGGTGAAGGAGGTCGGTGTGGACGGGCTGCTGTCCATGACTCCAGCCACGGCCTGTGCAGAGGACAAGCCGTGAAGACCGCCAGGTGTCGGGGGCCGGTGGGATACGTACGGGCGTGCGGGGCAGTGCACTTCCCCGCGAGACGCAGGCCACGTGCCTGGGCAAGACCCCCGGTGTGCACCGCAGGACCTTGACACAGATCATGGGCTTCAGTGGGTACGACAGGTCAGTGCAGTCACAGAGCCGGCTGGGCACCGTACGTACGTGTAGGTGTGTGTGTGCTTTTATCTGCCAACTAAATAAACAGAGCCGTCCTCTGGAAAGGCTCGGCCTGGAGAAGAAAATTGAGTCCATCCACGTGGATCATGCCCAAAGAGCAGGAGGCCAGGACCGTGAAACGCCACATCCCTGACGACCCTTCTGTTCCCAAAGACCTGGCCAAGTCAAAGGAAGCCGGATGCATCTTGAAGGACGCTGGCTTCCTCTCACCTGGGCGAGCCAGTGTTATCTGCAGGAGGCTACTTTCTTGCATGGACACCAGGACAGCGGCTCCCTGGGGTGCTGGTCACACAGCTGACTAAGCGAGCTCATGCTTCTGCAGCCTAACATATAAAACCGCTCTCTCAGTGGGGATGGGCATAGGGCTGGGGGCACCGTGCAGAGGACACATGTCACTCGTCCAGCCGGCTGCCTCTGGACAAAGCACCGTGGGGAGAGGACGTGCTGCTTGGCCAAGTGCCGCGAGGGCCGGAGGAGCTGTCTGCCGCCTGGGCCCCGGAGCGCTGGAGCAGTCCTGAGCCTCGCAGCTCTCCGACAATCCGCATGTCTCTGTGCTGTCCCTGGGCACTGTCCTGGGCCTGTGGCAACCCACGCACTGGCCTGGTACAGCGGGGCCGAGGACGTCCCCATGTAGTGGAATAGTGCTCAGCCTTAGGAGGAGGGACGTGCTGACCGTGCAGCTGCCTGGACGGGCCTTGGACCTCATGCTCAGTGGAAAAGCCAGACGCCAGGGCAAGCTCTGAGACTGCGGTGCCGGGAGGCCCTGGGGTTGGTTGGCTGACCCCCAGCGACAGAGAGCAGGGTGGGCAGTCGGGCCGGAGGGCCCGAGTCCGTGTTCCAGGGGACAGAGTCTCCTTCTGGGGAGAGAGAGCCCTGGAGGTGGTGGCAGCTGCACAGCAGGTGAGTGTGCCGAATGTCCCTGAGCTGGACGCTGGACACGGTCAAGATGGGGAAATTTACGTTGTGTGTATTTTAGTACAACAAGAAAAGAAATTTAAAAAAAATGTATCAAGTTGGCCCTGCTTGGGTGGGAGAGAGCAGGAGTGGGACCCCAGAGCCAGGTGTCCCAGACCACGGAGATGGTGCCTCTCCCCTGGAGCAGGTAAGCACCTCTGGGCCGGGGGCATCGGGAAGCCCAGGGAGTCCTGCTGGGGCTGCGGAAGTCACGGTGGCCTCAGGCAGGTGTCCTTGTCCTGAAGGGCCTGAGGCCATGGGGTCAGGACCCTGGGCCCTGACAGCACAGACTGCTCGCCACCCTCCCATTTCACAGAGGAAAACCGCGGGTGGAGGAGGGCGGCGCGGTCCCCTGTCAGTCTCCAGGCTGCGGCTCAGCAGGGGAGAGAGGCAGGCTGGCCCCGGGGACAAGCCCAGGATTTCCACCGCTGCCCTCTCCAGGCTGTGGGGCTAGTCACCAGTTTGTCCTGTCTCCCTGGGAACTGTGGGCACTGTCCCTGCGGCTGGGCCGCTGTCGGTCTTCACTGGACAGTAAGGTGAATGGACGGGAGTGATGCAGCGGGGGACTGAGCCTGCAGCCCCTCCTCGTGTCCCCGAAAGCCCAGAGCTGGGACCGCGCCACGTCTCCCTGGTCCTCAGGCAGCTCGGAGGCTGCAGCGCAGGCTGGAGACTGGGGCAGAGAGGCCACCCAGGAGGCGACCCGTCACAGACGGTGAGAGCAGCATTCAGCGTGGGCAGGGTGTGCGCCTTCTCCTCTGCCCACTCCCCACACCCACCCCTCCAGAAAGAGTCCCTGTGCGGCGAGGTCTCTCCGCGTCCCTCTCCCAGGGCCGGGCACCGCCAGGCCTTCCCGTCTCTGGGTTGTCTGTTCTGGACACGTCAGAGAGGGGGCGTCACCCGCGGGGGTGCTTGTGTCCGGCGTCCGTTGCTGACATGCAGTTGTACAGTCTTATCCACAGACCTGGCAGCCAAATGTCACCCCGCCACGTGGCCGGGACACGCTTGGCCTCGGCTGGTGGAGGCTGCTGTGAACCTGGTACAGGCCTCCGTCCGGGGCTTGGTGTCCTGGGGGTGCAGAGGGGGACAGCGGAGCCCAGCCAGCTGCCCCGGGTGGCTTCTGCCCTCACACCCACAGCCGCGTGTGTGTGGGCTGCTCGCTGGGCTTTGACCCTGGGTCCACTCCTGTCTCTCGAGCTGGGCTGCACAGCAGTGGCCAGGTGTCCAGTGCCAGCGCAGGGCCCTCGCCCCGGCCCCCGCAGGCCCTCCTGCCGGCCGAGGGAGAGAGAGGGAGGGAGGCGTCCTGTAGAGAGCTCCCTCAGGACCCCTGGGGGAGCCCAGGGGCTGCTGAGAGCTGCTTCTAGAACACGGGAGAAGCCTCGTGCTCCTGCTGGGGGCTGAGTGCAGGTCAGAAGCTCTGGGCACGGGGGCCGCTGTGCCCAGCCATGCCCCCAGCTCCCCACCCTGGCCTTGGCAGGGGCCGCCCCTCCCCTGGGTTTAACCATTAACAGGCGCCTGCAGCCAGGCTACAGACAAAGGCCCGCTTGTGCGACCGTGGCGGTCTGTGCAGGCCTGGCACAGTCATCAAAGCTCCGCGATTAAGTCTACTAGGGACCGGATTTGTGCAAACAAAGAGACAGGTGCAGGGGCCAAGCCAGCTGCCAGGGTCGGGGGCACTCAGTCAGGCGGCCATAAAACACCCTGCCCGGGCAGGGCCTTCGGCAAGCGGTTGGTTCACCAGAGTCCCTCTGTCGGCTCAGGTCTGAATGCTGGGCATTCCAGGTGCTCCTGCTGCCCACCGGCTCTCACTCCTAGGCCCCCGGAGCCCAGCTGGCTTGTGGGCAGCCCTGGGAGCAGGGCGCTGGACAGAACGTCCCATCCTCAGTTCTCCTCTCAGGCTCTGAGCAGGTCTCTCTGGGGCCTCCCATCTCCAGGGGGTGTCCCTCATCGGCTCCGGCACTGGTCCTGTCCCTGGCCCCTCACCCTACCAGGGCGACACGTGGCCTCGTACCACACTCTGGGTGACCACCGAGTTCTCAGCTCTAAACGTGCTTGTGTGGACCAGGCTCTCAGCCCAGGCCTGGCTGTGGCCAGGGTGCTGTGACCAGGGTGACTCCTTCGGCCAGCAGCATTGGGCCGGTGGGTGGTGCGGCCCTTGGAGGACACCAGCTCCCCGTCTGCTTTCCAGATGTGCCTGAACAGATGGCAGACAGCCAGGTTGTGGCCCATGTGGGGCCTCAGGCTGGACCCTACCTGCTTGCATGTGCCCTTCTGTGTGGTCTCAGTGTGGGCCACTGATGAGCTGCTGGCCTGGTCCGATGCTCTGGACAGACGGAGAGAGCTAGGTAGGACTGTCTAAGGGTCCTTAAGCTGAGGCCCGAGCACACTGGGCAAGGCTGGAGAGCATGCAGGCGGGGCCGCCTACAGAACCAGGCCGGAGGCGGGCAGCCCAGCCCGGACCTCGTCGTCCCCTCGCGGGTGCCATCAGGGACAGGGCTGCAGCTGGGCGAAGCCGGCTGAGTGCTGGACTGCGCTAGCCACTTGGCTCCCTCCTCGGCAGGCCAGGCTGGAGCCACTCTTCCGCCCAGCGGCCCTTGCCTCTGCGCCATGCAGAGGACCTGGCTCTCGGCCTGGAGAGGCTCTGGAGCTGGGCAGCCCTGCCCTACCTCTCCAGGAGGCTCATCCCTTTGTTCCCTGTGTGCGCTCTGGACTCTCCCTCCCTGTGGGCTTAGAGGTGGGCAGAATGGGGTGGGCAGATGGCTGTCCTTGCCACTCCCAGGACCCTGGGCACTGTCCCAGGCTTGGGCTCCGTCCACAGGAGTTTTCTGGTCAGGGTGGCCTCACCTGGTCCCTGGGAATGTGCAGGTATCCAGGCTGGAGCCCACCTGGCAGGAGGACTGGTGTGGGCGAGTGGAATCTGAGTGGACCGGCAGGAGGTGGGGGCAGCAGGGACGCAGGTCCAGGCCCCGGGCAGCTAGGGAAGGTGCTGGCAGAGAAGGCCCAGTGCCCTCAGGGCTGGGTGACCTGGCTAACTCTGCCATGCCCTCGGGGTGGGGCCTGGCCCAGGCTGGGCTTCAGCCAGAGCCCCTGCCCAGGCTGGGAGGGTGTCCAGCCCAGCTGAGAGGTGAGGAGTTGCCCCAGCCCCTCTACTTTGACCTGTGTGTCATGTTGGTCCCCTGCCAGTCCTGAGCCAGCAGCCACTTCAGCCCCGGGTGGCCCCCGACAGTCCCTCTGGCTCTCTGTGTCTCTTGGCCTCTCTCTGGCCTCAGCTCAGATGCCCAGGTCAGTCCCATGGCTCTCTGGAGGCCCAGGAAATGGTCTCTCAGGGTCCATCTGATGCCACCCCCCCTACCCATCTAAGCTCTGGGAACCCTCAAGCCCCTCGCGCCCTCTTGGATGCCCCACCCCTTGTCCCTGGCCCACCCAGGACTGCCCTCGGGTCCAGGCTCTGCTGTCCTCTCTTCTTTTCTGGCCACTTCTGCCTCTGCTGGCCCTGGCCTGCTCCCAGAAGGCTCTCCTGCATCCTGCCCTACCTGGGGCCCATGGGCTGCCTGTCCAGTCCACCTGGTGTCCCCTGTCCCCAAGCTCTGGGCTGTCCCTAGGCTGCCTGGGGGCCAGATGGGGACCCATCTGCTGGGAAGAGGTAGGGCCAGGCTCTGCCAGGCCGGGAGTGGGCCCAGCCTGCTTTGTGCTAGATGGACGAGTTGAGACAGGCAGCCACCTGGCCTGCACGTCACCCGGCAGGGCAGCCCCAGGATGGGTATTTCTGGAACTTGGCTGGCCAGACTGGGCGTGAGGCGTGTGCCGCAGCCAGCTCCCTCCGGAGTGGTCCAGGCAGGGGAGGGAGCCTGTGTGCTGCTCCAGGCAGAGCCCCCGCCTGGGGCACAGGGTCGCTCTGCAGCCAGGGTCACGGTGGGCCCGTGCCCACAGCCCCCTCCTCTGATTTCCCGAGGTGCCCTGCCTTGAGGGGCCGTTCCCTGGCCTTCCTGGTGTTCTAGGCCCTGGGCAGCCTGAACCGCCAGCTCTGGTGTCCAGCGACGTTCCTGGGAGGGGGAGATGCACATCTGCTGGCCTGGCCACTGGCCGTGAGCAGGCTGCGGCCCAGAAGCTGCGTTTCAGGAGACGGCCAGCACTCCTGAGAGCAGCGGTCAGCGGCCCTGGGCCCAGGGGTGCCCAGTGTTCCTTCGGGTCTGTGTGGGTTGGCAGCCAACTCGGGTGAATTGGGCCTGCTGCCCCCTCCCTGGCTGGCTGCTGCCCCTGACCTGCCGTCCACGCCTCTTCCCCGGCCACCAGCATACTTCCTTCTGCTCCTGCCCGGTCATCTGCACACTGAGCAGGGCATCTGCTCTTTGCTCCTGGATGGGCACACTCCACAGCAGGGGATTGCCTCCCATGACAGCCTCGGGGTGAGACTGTGACCTGGGGCCTCCCGGGCAGATGTGTTTTCTGAAGATGGCGCACACCCTTCTCCCATCGTGAGTTACACCTGCCGAAGGGGCCCCATTCCCGCTCCAGCTCCTGGGGCAGGAGGGTGCCACGTGACCCCAACCACAGCAGTGGGGACAGCTTCCTGGGTCCCCAGGGGGCCCAGAGGGAGGAGTGCCGGGTGGGAGGTCCACCCTACCTTACAAGGCGAGGGATAGAGAATGCACAGGAGGATCCCCGCTGGGGACCAGCACAGGTTTCACCAGCCAAGACCCTTGCTGAATTTCACAGTCCTCTGCTCATCCGCACGGTACAAAGGAGCGGGAGACCCAAGGCTGAAATGGAGCGCGGAGCTCCCTTGCGGCTCCGCGTTCCCTCCACGGGGTCCGCCCGCGGCGCACTGCCTGGTGATGTCCTCTGTCACTTTGGCTTTACTAGCCAAGAGGAGAGCAACCTGGTTAGCCTCCCCATCACTGCCCCTCCTCCGAGTGTCCAGAGTCACTAGTCCCGGGGGCTCCTGGCCCGGGCAGGGCTGGATGTTTGCCACATTCCCCAGAACAGGGGCCTCCACCATTGACCCAGACAGCAGCCTGCTTTGCTGATGCCAGCAGATGGCCTCCTGATCGTACCCAGAGGCACCGTCCTTCTCCAGGAGGGACGGCCCAGCTCACAGGGGCCAAACACAGCCTAAGCTGGACCTGGCTTCAGAGAGAGCAAATATGAAGAAAAGCCTCTTGAGCCAGTCAGAGAACTGTGCCCAGGGTCAGCGCTTCTCCCCAGGACACCCCACACCACGCGCCACGCGCCTGGCCCTTCGTCCCCAGGAGGCAGCTCCTGGATGGCATCCTGACCCCTGATGACGGGGAGAGTCGGCAGTGGGAAGAGGCAGGGGGCCGGGGCTGGGAGGCCTGTAGGTAGGGAGGCGGGGAGGTGGGGAGGCCTGTAGCTAGGGAGGCGGGGAGGTGGGGAGGCCTGCAGGGAGGGAGGCTGGGAGGTGGGGAGGCTGGGAGCCAGGAAACTGGAGGCTAGAAGGTGGGAAGACTAGGACCTGGGGAGGATGGAAGGCCTGGGTCAGGGAGGCCCAGAGGTGGAGGCAGGGAGGCTGCACGGCTGGCAGGGTATGACTCATGGTCCCTGAGGACAGCTGAGTCAGGTGCAGCACCCACCCAGAGGCCAGTTAGCCATCCATCACTCCGTGACTCACGGCCTGTGGAGGGAATCGGCCCCTGGCTGTGCCTGCAGCGAGGTCCCCTCCTTTCTGGCAGGAGGTGGGAAGCCACTGCGTCACACCTGGGGAGGGAGGCCCCGCATCCAGATCCTACCATGGAATGCTCTAGAATCCCTCGGCTTCAGAGTCCCTTCCCAGTGACAGTTCCATCGGCTGTCCCAGGATTGGGGGGTGGAGGTAGAATTGAAGGTTTGTGTCACACACAGGCACAGGGCAGGTGGGTGCCTGGTGCACCTACGACCCTTTCCAGGTGATCCCTGAATGTCACCACTCCCTGACCTTCAGGCTCTACGGTCCTAGGAAGGGACCACCCTGTGCAGGCCAGAGGATGCTGGGCCAGGCCGATGGTCCAGGGTGTGGCCTCTTGGTACTGGGGGTGAAGCCTGGGGGACGGTCTCTGGCTCACCCCATCTCTGCTGTGGCTCCGTCAGGGGCTGCGCTGTGGCCATGGGTTGAAAGGGGCCTCTGTGCTGTCCAGAGGGTAAGCACGGCCACCATCACCCTGGGGAGAGGGCCAGAAGGGTGGGGGCTGGAGGCTGTGGTGTAGGTCCTGGGAGTGCCAGGGTCCAATGCCAAGGCCCTACCCAGGGTCCCAGAAGTGACTCCATGGTCATAACTGGGTGGCGGTGAGGTGGAGGGGCTGTCCTGGCCCCAGAGCCCCCACTCTCCTCTCTGCCCTTGCCCACAGGTCAGACCCTGGCGGCTGATGTTCCTCAGAGGCCCAGTGTGGAACCTCCGGGAGGGGCCTCCCCTGGTCCCATGGGTGGAGCTGGCCGGCTCTGGCTGCTCCTCTGGGTTGGAGTTCTGGGCGTCTCTGTGCTTGTCCCCGCTGCCCACTGCCGCCACCCCTGGGGTGGGGCCCTTTGATGTCCCCGACTGGCAGGCAGGTGTGGCCCAGCAGTTTCCTCTGGCCCTTTGAAGCTAGCTGTGCCCCGTGGCTCACTCAGCCCATGTGAGCTAGCGTCCACCCTCAAGGCCACCAGGCCTGCTGGAGCGGCGGTCAAGACACAGCCCACCCATGGGCCCAGCCAGGGCCAGAGTCCTGCTCACCTTGGGTCTCCCAGCCAGCTCCTGCTCGGGCACCAGCGTCCTCCCTCCCTCAGCTACAGTGACCTCCCCCCTGCAGAGCTGTGGGCGCATGGAGGCACACTGGGGGGAGTGGGGAGGGCTGGTAGGAGATGGTGGGCTGTTCCTGATGCTGTGCCCCCCTGACCCCACGGCTGCAGTGCTGACCTGGTGTGGTCTGCAAGGCCACGTGGTCCAGCTGGTGCCCTGTTCTTAGGCCAGGAAATCAAGGCACAGGGACGTGGGGGGCAGGAGTCTCTGGCCAGTGTCCACCCAGGTAGAGGGTGGGGGGTGGGATGGAGAAACAGGAGGTGGCTGAGCGGCGACTGGAGCGCCTGACCCCTCAGGAGCCCATCCTCCGGGTCCAGGAAGTCAAGTCAAGACAGGCCCTTATCAGGCTGCTGCCTGCCACCCCCTGTGACCGACAGAGATGGGGAGATGGCCATAAAGCTGTTTGTTCCCCCGAACGAGAGAGTGACTACAAATATGAGCTAATAAAACCGAGCCAGAATCAAAGCTGACTTATCTCTCCATTTTGCTATAAAATCACAGAATCAAACAGCTGGCGGCCTCTTTATGGTTCAGGTTAGAGAGTTCCGCGCCAGTTGGCCCTGCAGGGTCCCTGCTGCCCATCCAGCCGTGGAGTCCCAGGGGACCCTGCAGAAGGCCCTCCCGAGGCCACTGCTCGGAACGTGGTCTCGGGTGCCTCTGGGGCCACCTGGGTGGGTGAACAGCTCTATACAGCGATGTCCCCAAACAAGGTGCTGCTGACTGCAGGCCCTGGTGGCCTCCCCCAGGAATGGCACCATGAATGGTCCTGACGTCGGTGGTCCTCCTGCTGCAGGGACTCCTGGCCTGGGGACTATGTCTCTGGTGTCTGCAGAGGACCCTCTGCCCCAATTCCTGTGACTCAGATCCCTGGGAGAGAAAGGCCTGGGCTCTGGCCGGGTGGCCACAGCCTTCCCGAGGTGAATTCTTTAAGGCTGAGCTCAGTGTGGAGTCCAAGGGGCTGGCCAGGGGCCTCTCCCCGCGGGATTCCTTCCTTGCTGACCTAGGCCCCCAGAGGGTGCCAGTCTTGGTGGATGGGATAGGACCCTGCAGGCTGGGAGCGGAGCCTTGGGCAGCTAGATGGTCACTCTAGAAGACCTGGGGCCCCCATCAGAGACCCTTGCACACACCTGCACAGGTGAGATAGCTTGCACACGAGGACACGTACCCACAGGGGCTCTGGACACGCACTGGTGCCTGAACTCCTGCCACCACTGCCCCCACCCTGCTCAGGGGACCCTGGGCACGTGGGTAGCCCTCCTTGGTTGCTGCTCACGCTGCCCCTCTCCTCTACCCAGCGTCTGAGCTCTGGCTCCCCAGCATGTGCTGGGTCTTCCCTCCAGACAGAACCAACTGGAAGAACAGGAGGATTACACACTGCCCGTGGGGCTGGGGGGAAGTGGGGCTGGGGACTTCAGGGCAAAGGCTTCGGGTGGGCCTCCAGCCCCCACCCCAGAAGGTCCCGGCCCCGGAAGCTGGACTCCATAGCCCTGGACCCCAACTGCTGCCAGGATGGGTGTGGGCTGGGGCTGGCTGAGGAGCCCGCCCTGGGCAGCGGGCAGGCATCCAGGTGGAGCAGGTGTGGCAGTGCCCGGGGCTGCTCCCTCCAGGGCTCTCCAAGTGCCTCCAGGGCTGTAGATGGTGGGCCCCCAGGTAGGGGAGGTCACCTGGGGACGGTGTGGCCTCAGCCTCTCTCCTGAGCAGGCAACTCGTTTTCAGGCCCAGCTTCCTGCTCAGGGTAGAGCCTGGAAGACCCCAGGACACATCAGGTGCAAGATCCCATGGTATGGAACTCCTGGGAGGCCTCAACTACCCCAGGGGACAGGGAGCAGGGGCAAGGGCAAGGGCCCCGCTACTTCAGAGAAGTTTCCATTCATCTTGACCTGAGAAAAGAGGGACACGGGGAAGCAGACAAGTCCCAGCAGCCCCCAGGTGAGGCCTGAACTTCCCCTTCAGGGGTGTTGTGTACCACTCATCCACCCACCCACCCACACGCCTGCACCTTCCATGCTCCACTCCTTACCCTTCCATCATCTGTCCATCCACGATCCATGCATCTGCTCATTCATCCAACCCGTTCACTATCCATCCACCCACCCACCCATCCACACACCCACCTACCCACCCTCCATCACCCACCCACCCTCCATCCACCATCTCCCATCCACCCACCCACCCTCCATCCTCCATCACCTACCCACCCACCCTCCATCCTCCATCACCCATCCACCATCACCCATCCACCCACCCACCCTCCAACCACCATCACCCATCCACCCATCCACCCTCCATCCTCCATCACCCACCCACCCTCCATCCACCATCTCCCATCCACACACCCACCCACCCACCCTCCATCACCCATCACCCACCACCCACCCTCCATCCAACATCTCCCATCCACCCACCCACCCTCCATCCTCCATCACCTACCCACCCACCCACCCTCCATCACCCATCACCCACCCTCCATCCACCCTCCATCCACCATCTCCCACCACCCACCTACCCTCCATCACCCATCACCCACCACCCACCCTCCATCCACCATCTCCCATCCACTCACCCACCCTTCATCCTCCATCACCTACCCACCCACCCACCCTCCATCCTCCATCACCTACCCACCCACCCACCCTCCATCACCCATCACCCACCACCCACCTACCCTCCATCACCCATCACCCACCACCCACCCACCCTCCATCACCCATCACCCACCCTCCATCCACCCTCCATCCACCATCTCCAATCCATCCACCCTCCATCACCCATCCACCCACCCACCCTCCATCCTCCATCACCTACCCACCCATCCACCCTCCATCACCCATCTACCCTCCCTCACCCATCACCCACCCTCCATCCACCATCTCCCATCCACCCACCCACCCTCCATCCTCCATCACCTACCCACCCACCCACCCTCCATCACCCATCTACCCACCATCACCCATCCACCCACCCACCCTCCATCCTCCATCACCTACCCACCCACCCTCCATCCACTATCACCCATCCACCCACCCACCCTCCATCACCCATCACCCACCCTCCATCCACCATCTCCCGTCCACCCACCCACCCTCCATCCTCCATCACCTACCCACCCGCCCACCCTCCATCACCCATCTACCCTCCCTCACCCATCCACCCACCCACCCTCCATCACCCATCACCCGCCCTCCATCCACCATCACCCATCCACCCATCCACCCTCCATCCACCATCACCCATCCACCCATCCACCCTCCATCACCCATCCACCCTCCACCCTCCATCCACCATCTCCCATCCACCCACCCACCCTCCATCCTCCATCACCTACCCACCTGCCCACCCTCCCTCACCCATCTACCCTCCCTCACCCATCCACCCACCCACCCTCCATCACCCATCACCCACCCTCCATCCACCATCACCCATCCACCCATCCACCCATCCACCCTCCATCCACCATCACCCATCCACCCATCCACCCTCCATCACCCATCCACCCTCCACCCTCCATCACCCATCCACCCACCCACCCTCCACCCTCCATCCTCCATCCCATCACCCATCCACCCTCCATCCTCTACACATCCATCCATTCATTCACCTACTCATCCATCTATCCATCCACCCACGCTGCACCCTCCATGCTCCACTCTTTACCTTTCCATCTGTCCATCCATGATCCATCTATCTACCCATTCATCCATCTGCTCTTCATCCAACCCATTCACTATCCATCCACCCATCCACTCATCCACCCTCCATCACCCATCCATCCATCCATCCATCCACCCTCCATCACCCATCCATCCATCCATCCATCCATCCATCCTCCATCACCCATCCATCCATCCACCCTCCATCCTCCATCACCCATCACCCACCCTCCATCCTCCATCAACCATCACCCACCCTCCACCCTCCATTACCCATCCACCCATCCACCCACCCACCCTCCATCCTCCATCACCCATCCACCCATCCACCCTGCATCCTCCAGCACCCATCCACCCTCCATCCTCCAGCACCCATCCACCCATCCACCCTGCATCCTCCAGCACCCATCCACCCTCTATGCATTCATCCATTCATCCATCTACTCATTCATCCAACCCATTCACTATCCATCCACCCACCCACCATCCACCCTCCATCCTCCATCACCCATCCACCCACCCCCCCACCCACCCTCCATCACCCATCCACCCATCACCCATCCACCCTCCATCCTCCATCCTCCATCACCCATCCACCCATCAATCCTCCACCCATCCACCCTCCATCCTCCATCACCCATTCACCCACCCACCCACCCTCCATCCTCCATCACCCATCCACCCATCCACCCTCCATCACCCACCCATCCTCCATCCTCCATCACCCATCCACCCATCCACCCTCCGTCACCCATCCATCCATCAACCCATCCACCCTCCATCACCCATCACCCACCCTCCACCCTCCATCTTCCATCACCCATCCACCTACCCACCCTCTATGCATTCATCCATTCATCCACCTACTCATCCATCTATCATCCACCCACTCACTCACCCACCCACCCCTTATTTGTCCTCCACCTACCTACTCATCCATCAACACCCATCTACTTACCCATCCAGCCAGCCCATTCATTATTCACCCGCGCATCCTCCACCCATGTACTCCTCCATCTCTCCCCCTAACCATTCATTGATTAACCTAGGTATATTTATATACCTATGGCTCTATCTCTGTAGGATCTCACTATATGTTTATCTATGTATTCATCCACCTAGCCCCTAAATTGCCACTTTTACTGAGCAGGAGTCTGACTACAATATCTTTCTTATTGGCTCATTAGTTTTCTTGTTAGCTCTTGGGTCTCCCGGTATAGTATGTGAGAGCAGTCCACGGCAGCTGTTCAAGTCTCCTCACTCCCCATAGAGATCTGCATTTGGGTGGTCCCTGCCGTCTCCTGTGGGGGCTGCTTGTGTTTCAATGATGGAAAAAATAAAAAACAGGCAGTTGATGGACACCCAGTCAGGGGGGTGCAGCTAGGAGGGAGGAGTGCTCAGTAGACCCTTTGGGCAGGGGACAGGGTGCAGGGTGAGCCCAGACCCTTGTTGGTCCTTCTTGGCCACACAGCCTTGTGCATCTGCTCAGCGTTCCCGAGCCTCAGCCCCTCTGGGGCGAGGCGGGGACCACCTGCTCTGTGCAGATGTGGTAAGGGTGCAACAGGCTGCCAGTTATGTGGAGGACCTGAGAAAAGAGGGACATGGGGAAGCAGTCCACTGAAGTCAGTGAGGACTGGCGACCTGCTCCTTGGTTACAGTCTCCTTATCACACGGAGTGCTGGTTCTCTCTCTCTGGGGTGCACAGGAAGAGGCCATGAAGAGGACTCAGCCACAAGGTGGGTTGCAAGCCTAGGAGGAATCCTCGCCCAGAGCCAGCTCTGCCCGCACCTTGATCTTGGACCTCCAGCCCCAAGAACTGGGAGAAATGAGCGTCCGTTGCTGTAGCACCAGCCTGGGCCCTGGCCTGTAGCCGGAGGTGAGGAGAAGTGGGTGGAGAAGGCCTTCAGTCTGGGAGGCCTCCGTGAGGGTGAGACCACACCCCCATCCCGTCCCCACCACGCCCCTTGTCTTCCCGGGGAGGACGCTGAGGGTCCTTCCTGGAGCATGCCAGCACACACAGGTGCTCAATAATTGGGCCTGCGCAGGCCTAGCCTATCTGCACATCTGTTAGCGACAGCCTTGGGGTCCTCCCAGCCCAAGAGCCTGGAGGTCCTGCCCAGGGGGAGGTGGCAGCCTCACTGGGAAGTGTCTGGGGGCCTGGGCGGGACGGTCTCCGTGTTCAACTCTGGAGGTCCCTGCCAGGCCAGGTCACCCTGCTGGCCAGGGACTCCAGCAAGAGAGTACTTGTCATAGGGTGGCCTGGGCAGAGGAGGAACCAACAGCTGTCCCCACCTCCAGATACGTAGGCCAGGCCCAATCATCACGGGGCTGGAGGGATCCTGCGTGTGGAGTGCAGTGGTCCCCAGCATCACCCACACACCGTGGACATGGGAAGAGGGACCATGCTCAGGGAGCCCCCAAGGGTCAGGAGGGGCCAGAGTGTCTTGGGGGGAGTCTGGAAAGGCCCCCTCACTCCTCAGGACCTGCATGCTGCCCCCCTGCTCTGGACTCTACCCACTGCCCATGCTTCGGGCCACCACATCCAGGTTTCCTGTACGCAGGGGACTCCAGAGCTCTGTGGAATCTCCCCCTGCCCCTGGGTGCGGGCCCTGTGGCTGTGGCCTCTGTGGCAGTGCTGGCTGTGCGGAGCTAGGCACTGCCAGGGCCCACCATGGCCCCCTGCCTGGTGGTCAGGATGCCCGGCAGACCATGGTAGAGCCGTCAGGTTCAGGGCAGGGACTTTGTGGTGGGCAGGGAGCCCCAGGGCACCCAGCAGATTCCAGTCACCTGTGGGCCCAGCACATCCAGCAGGTGGCCAGGCCCAGCTGGGAGTCGGAGCTGGTCTGGGAAGACGAGGGGATCAGGACTGGAGGGCTGGGCTGCGAGTGGCCACAAGGAAAGCCCAGCTCTTACCCCAGCAGAGCAGGGAACCATACCTCCCCACGAGCAGTGTGGCCAGCCTGTGGGGCGGGTCCAGCTGAGGCCCTGCTCTTCCTAGGGGAGGACTCTGGCCAGGCCCTGGCTCCCAGATGGCCCCCAGGCAGGTGTCACTTGCTGCCCCCTGGGTGCTGAAGCCATCCCTGGGCTTGAGCCACCTCAGTGGGAAACTCATGCTGTCCCCACCTCCAGGTGTGGGCCAGGCCGATCATGGGGCTGTAGGGGCCAGCTGACCCTGCCACTGTCCCCTGAGCCAGGCTTCACCCTTGATGAGAGGAAGACATGCTGCGGGGTGGGGGCAGGGGTGGGGCCATCTGAGCTGGAGCCGGGACACCAAGACACCCAGGAGTTCAGTCACCTGTGGGGCCCCATCTATCCCCTCAGGCCCGGTTGATCCTGCCACCCCTGTGATGTGAGTGCCTGGCCAGCAGGAGGCCAGCGGGTGTGGCGTGCCCTGGCCACAGCGTGCCCCTCTCCTGCAGTGTGGACGGGCACCGCGGCAGGAGCCCACACGGGGCAGAGGTGCATTGTGCTGTGTGACCTAGCAAGTCACTGGCCCGAGGACTTCACACGTGGCTGGCGTGTGTGCAGGCGTGTGTGTATGCACGTATGTGCATAGGTGTGGACATACATGTGCACGGGTTCAAGCGTGTGTGCATGTGAGCACATGTGGACCCCTGGTCCTCAGGCTTTGCCCACCAGCCCCCCTTGCACCCCAGCCTCAGCCCTGTGGCCAGACTGCAAGGTGGGGCTCAGAGGAGCTCTGGAGACCCCAGCACTCCTGTGACCTTGCCAGCAGGGGCCTCCCGGGGACCTGGGTGACCCCGTCCTGCCTGGTAGTGCCTTGGGCCTGGTCCTGCTCCCTGCCTCCTTGTCAGCTCAGCAGTGAGGGAGAGCCACTGCTGGGCTCTTGCCCTCCCAGCCCTTCCTGTCCCATCCTGTCCCCTAGCCAGGGAGCAACCTTTCCCTGCAGCTGGGGCTCCCAAAACTGGGGTGATGGCCCCACCATGTGGCCGGGAGCCCTGTCAGGGAAGGCCACCTGTCCTGTGGTGACTCCCACCTCCTCCCCCTCCCTGTGCACCTGAGACAGAGACAGAGAAGACAGAGAGGGACACAGAGATAGAGAGAGATAGTCAGAGACACAGTGTGACAGAGACGACACAGTGAAGTGGAAACAGAGAGACAGTGAGACAGAGAGAGACAGTGAGCGAGAGACAGAGACAGTGAGGCAGAGACAGAGACAGAGAGACAGTGAGCGAGAGACAGAGAGACAGTGAGACAGAGACAGGGAGCGAGATACAGAGACAGAGAGACAGTGAGACAGAGACAGTGAGCGAGAGACAGAGAGACAGTGAGGCAGAGAGAGACAGTGAGAGAGAGACAGAGACAGTGAGGCAGAGACAGAGACAGAGAGACAGTGAGACAGAGACAGGGAGTGAGAGACAGAGAGACAGTGAGACAGAGAGACAGTGAGAGGTATGGAGACACAGAGACAGAATTAGGGGCACAGCGGTAGGGACAGAGACAGGAGGCTGAGAGGAATGAGACAGGAAGCACAGAACAGCAGGACCCACTGGTGGGCGACTGGCGAGGCCGAGCCCTGCTGTCCCGGGACCCCCAGTGGAGGAGCTCTCCTCTGCGGTGGTCCAGCTGTGGCCTTGGCCCCAGGTCTTCCCCCTTCCCCACTCGCCCTGGGCCCAGTGTCTGTGGGACGATGGTGTGACCAAGAGGGTGGACGTGGGGAGTACCCAGCACTGGACAGGATGGCCCATCCCCTCCAGACCACACTCAGCCCTTGGCACCAAGATCACCAGGTCAGCCTGGCCCCTGGGCCTAGCCCACCTGACCAGGTGAGCCCACCTGGATCCGATGCCCTGGATCACAGCAGGGACAGGTGCGCCCTCCATCAGGCAGGAGGCTCTCCTGCCTCAGACGGGCCTTCTCCAGGGTGGCAGAGGCGGCCTGACCCTGTGGTCCCAAGGCCTGGGGCCCGCCCCGTCCTGTCAAGTAGGGGTGATCACAGAGCCCCTGGGCAGGGAGCACACGGACACTGGCACCTCGGCACCCTGTGAAGTGCAGCCAGAGAGTGACCTGTCCTACGGGTGGGTGGGAACAGCCTGGCTCAGGACTGCAGGCTGAGCCCATGTGCCCCTCTGGGCTGGCTTGTAGCCAGGGCCCCTGAGAGCCGCCATTTGGCTGATCTGCAGTGGGCAGGTCGGGGTGGACCCAGAGACAGCCCTGGGCCGGGAGCCAAGGGGCTTTCCAAGTCCTCCAGGGACCAGAGGGAGGCCCTTGCTCCAGCTGGCCACTGGGGTCTGGTGTGGACTCCTCTGATGCTCTGACTTGAGTTTTGCCGGCACGACCCTGGAGGACCTCGCCCAGTGACTGACAAGGTCCAGGGTTCTAGGACATGGAGCCTCTGCCGGGACCCCGGCTGCCAACTGGCCTAAGATCTGGAGAATCAAGGTGTGGTCATCCACCCCTGGCTCAGCCCCTGAACCTGGGGAGCCCAGAGAGTCCTCCACAGACCGCCCTGCTGGGCACCGCCCCACTCTGCTGGCCAGGGCGAGGTTATGCTGCACTGGGCCACATGGTGGCGCCAGCTCACAGGGAATGCAGGAGGGATGCTCAGGGCCAGCGGGCTGTGAGGCCATGGACTCTCCCTGCCTTGGGCAGAGGTGGCCCCACGGGAAGCAAGAGCCATGGCAGCTGCAGCTGGAGAGGGCCTCCGGCAGGGCGTGCTGGGGCAAAGGGGCAGCACTCTGGGGCTGGTGGGTGTGTGGAGTGCCACCCAGGATGTCCTACTGTGGGCCCCGAGGTCCTTCTCTCGGCAGGTCAGACTTTCTCCTGGGAGCAGGTGTCCACAGGTTGCAGTCTGTCCAGGACCAGGAGCCAAGGAGTCTCCAAGAACCAGGTGGGCTGGGGCCTGCTGGGTGCAGCTCCGTGCCCACACTCTGAGCCCAGTCTTCACCCTGAGTGACCCCAGGCTCCCCCACCCTGGCCTTTTCCTCCTGCCCCCACCTTTGCCTTCACTGTGCCCACGTGGACCCTCCTGCGGCCCCAGTCCCCACCAGGTCCTCTGAGGACAGTGAATGAGCCTCCCCAGCGGTGCCCTCCTCTGTCCCCAGCATTGCCTGGAGCCTCTGCCTGTCCCCTGGTGCAGCAGCCACTGCCACCTGTCACAGTGACACAGACCAGGGCTATCAGAAAGGCAGAAAAGAGCAGAGCGGCTCTGTGGTGCCCAAGGCAAAGCCGGGGATGCATCTGGTGGGGGGCCGTGTGCCCACTGGGTCCAGCTCGTGGCCAGGCACCTAGCAGGCCCTCACGGCCCTCCGTCCCCTGGCCCCGTTACACCGTGGTCCATGGTGGACCCTGTGCCCACATCACAGAGCCCAGGACAGCCTCAGTGGGCAGGGGCTGTGCCACCAACCCTGGAGAAGGAGAGGAAGGGCAGGGGCACCCACAGCGGCTCTGCCTCGAGTCCCCAGGGCTGGAGAAACTTGCCTTCAGGTCCTGTCTCCACAGGGGCACCCGGCCTCTGCTCCCTCTGAGTGACATGCCCTGGGTCCTCATTTCCATCAGAGGGTGCGGAGGCCCACCCAGTGGGTGGGACAGGCCTGTGGGCAGGGGGACTGTCCACCTCCTGGGCACAGGGGGAGCAGGATGGGTGGCTCCCCCTGGGGTCCCCTGACTACATATGAGCACAAAATGGGCCTGGGGAGCTGCTTTGCTGACCACCTGGACCAGTGTGTCTGTCCCCTCCTCCCTGAGATGTGAACGACTTCCCTTGGGTGGAGCCTGGGTACAGGAGGTCGTCTGGGACCTGGGGCCTCTCTGCTTGGGCTGCAGTGAATGGGTCAGTCGAGGCTGGGGAGGGAGGTGGCCCAAGGAACGCATCCCTGACTCACCAAGAACTGCCCCAGCCCACCAGAGGCCCCCTCGGTGTGTCCCTGGTGATGCAGGGGCACTGGGCTCTTAATAGGCAACTCATGCAGTTGCAGGCAGGCAGAGCCACAGCACCTCCTAGTGGCCACCCCCGGGCTCAAGCCCTGGCTTGCCTGGCCCCACCTCCATGCCACCCACTTCAGAGAATGAGGACAGGAGGCTGGAGTGAGCCCTCTGCGTCCCTGTGACACAGCCACATAGAGTCAGGCATCCACACAGGCTGCTGGGGGACTCCCTGGGCTGCCCCCGGGGGGCTGCTGGCCGTGCCTCTGCCCTCTCCCTGGATCCCCTGCACAGGCACATTTCTCTAATGAGCTTGGATTGCGGTTGGAGACAGAATAGGGACCTTTTTCAGCTAAAACGTGGTTTCCTTAACGACAACTATAAAGGTCATGGTGGGCCTGGTGACAAAGTCAATAGCCGTAGGAGAGGAGGGGAAGAAAACCCTGCTGCTGTGACCCGGCTGCCTGTCCCCTCCCAGAGACACACTCCTGATGCTTAGAGCCTGCGAGGCAGATGGGGAGGGGTGCAGGTCCAGAGCCCCCTTGCACGTGTCCTTCTGCCTAGGCCCTCCTGTCCCCAGGCTCTGGTATCACGTGGGGATTCTGGTTGTGTGCCTGCAGTTCACCCTGCGTGCGTGCGAGCAGTCAGCAGGTCTGCGCTCCCAGCTCCCCAGTGTCGATCATGGACAGATAAGGACACAGCGGGGTCTGCCCCGCGCTTCGATGTGCAGCTGCTTCTGCAGATGGCCAGGTGCAGGCCGGCAAGCTAGCTCCCACGGCCGTGGCCAGCGCCCCGCCCTCCTCGGACTCCCACCCCTCCTCTGTGGCCAGGGCTGGATCTGGTGCCCTGTGGAAAGTGTGCCCAGCGGGCAGCCGCAGGGCAGGCGCCGTGGCTCTTCTGCAGTCCAGTCCAACCAGAAGCATGCGGGGAAGGCGCTCCGGGCCCCTCAGTGGGGGCCACATCAGGAGGGCAGCGGGTGGACGTCTGCCTTGTGCCTGTTTTTTCCAGTTTTGTCCACTTTGCTGGGTAATGGGAGATAACACGTCTAATAAGAAAATCAATAAATGGTCCTGCAGCTTTTTAATGGCAAAGAAATAAATAGCAACGGAACCTGACCATCCGGAGGAACCGGCACTTTCCGCCTTGACCATCCAGCCCCGGGCTGTGCGCCCTGGCGGGTCTGGAGCCCTAATCAGATCATGCGTCAATGCGGCCCCCGCTGTCCCTGGAGGCTGGGCAGCTGTGGGGGTGGATCTGGAACTGGGGTGAGGTCCTTCCTGCTCCCAGCCAAGCAAGGCTGTCTCCTAGATGTGTCCCTGGGAGGAGGCCCTGCCATGCTGCCCCTCGGGTGCTGGTCTGGCCCTGTGCAGTAGAGGGCTTCTGGACAAGTGGCCAGCCAGTCCCCTGGAGAAGGCCCGGGGCCCCCACTCCATTGACCACGAGGAAGGACCAGGCAGAGGCGGGCAGCGGGTGGGTCGGCCTATGTGCTGGGAGCCGTCCAGGTAAATCCCTGGGCGTCTGCCCTGGCTCCGCAGACCCTCGCCCAGTCTCTGGGCCTGGAGTGGAGGACGCAGGTCCTCAGGGGCGCTGCTCCGTCTGCTTGCTCTGTGGCCTCCTGGCCGCCTGCCTCGACCCTGACTGGGTCTCCTCATTGGCCGGCCAGGTCAGTTGGCCACTCCACACGGGAAAGCTCTAGGAAGACAGAATACAGGGCACCCCTGACCCTCCAGAACAGTCTATTCTGTGATCTCTCTTAAGAGAGTCTTTTCTGTCTTTTTATATTTCATTTTCCAGCTTTTCTGTGGTAAAAGGCACATAACACAAGATTGGGGCGCAGTCCAGGGGCGCTGGGCGCACCCACCCCCTCTCCGCCAGGGCTTCCTGGCCTCTCAGCTGGAGCTGCCCATCAAACCCTGCTGCCCTCGGCCTCCCGCCCCTCCCTGTCTCTGTGTGTCTGGCAGCTGCAACCCAGCAGCACCGTGGGCCCTTCTGGCTTCTCTGCCTCCGCCTGGTGTCCTTGGGTCCCTCTGCCTTGTGCAGGGGACAGACTCTCCTCTTCCTTTTGTTTTATTTATTTTTGGATGAAGGGGATTGGACCCAGAGGTGCTGAATCCCTGAGCCACACCCCAGTCCTTTTGTATATTTCTTTTAGAGACAGGGTCTCTCTGAGTTGCTTAGGGCCTCGCTAGGTGGCCGAGGCTGGCTTTGAACTCATGTTCCTCCTGCCTCAGCCTCCTGAGCTGCTGGGATTACAGGTGCACTGCTGCATCCGGCTGACTCTCCTCCGTCTTGAGACTGTGACAGTGCGCTGTATGGATGCACCCCATTTGAGTTTCCCTTTACCACAAGATAGAGGTTCCAGTCCTGCCCACTGTCTGACTGCAGTGACTGACATGTGGAACATTCTGAGGCTGAGAGCAGGCTCCGTGGGGAGGGGGCTTTCTCCTGCTGCTTTGCCCCTGGAGTGAGCTGCTCTCTGCAGACCCCTCCAGGCTCAAATGCCAGGCTTTCCAGAGGGGCTCCCACCCCAGGGCCTCGGTTTCTCCGTGTCCTTGACAGCACCTGCTCTTTGGTGACAGTAACCAACCCGGCGAGCGTCTCGAGTGGGGTGTCTGGAGGTTTTGGTTCGCATCTCCCGAGTGGTCAGTGATGGTGACCACACGGTCATCTCGTGTGATCATGGGCCTTGTGAATCTCCGTGGAGGAACGTCTCTCGGAGCCCTTGCCCACCCGGAGCCTGGCTGGCTGGCGTTAGGAGTTCTCTCTGTGGCTGGGGTCAACCTGCCGGGTGTGGTTGGGACGATTCCCGCCCCCCCAGGCGCGCTGCCCTTTTCTCCGTAGACCCTGTCTCTCCGAGTGCCTTTCACCTCCCTGAAGTTCATCTGTCTCCTCTGTTGCCTGTGCCTCATCCAGTGACGGCGAGCTAGAGCTTCGGGACCAGCGTTTAGGCCCTGGTCCCCCCCGAGTCACGTCTGTGTGACGTCAGGGTCCCTTCCTTCTTCCCCACACGGACGTCCCCTTTTCCCAGCCCCAACCTTCCCCCGAGTGCCCGGGCCCCCCTAAAGTGGAGCCACTGTACCTGGGGGTTCCGTCTGCTCTGACACAATCGGAACAAGGTTCGCAGCAGGCAAGACGCCCCACCCCTCCGCTGCGGGCCCCTCTGTGTGGGGAGCACCCACCCTCAGACGGGGTCGGCTCCCTTCTCTGGCATCGCCCTGGGAGGGGGTCCTCGTCACCCCACAGAGCCCTCGTGTTGCTGCCCCCTTTCCTGTGAAGCCCCCTGTCCCGGCAGCTGCACGGGGGACGGTGGCTCTCTGCCTCTGCCTTTCAGTCATTGTGGCACCGATTGACCCGAGCGCAAGCGCTGGCTGTGGGAGTGGGATCAATATCACCCCCCCCCCCCGCTTGCTTCTCAATGGCCCTGTGGACGCTCGGCCAGCAGCACGTCTCTGAGAACGTTCATGTCTGGGTTGTCACCGAGCAGGCGCCCGGCTGCATCCACAGCAGCTGGAATCGATATTCAGACACGCGAAGCCCAACAGTGTCTGGAAATTAGGGAGCCCCTCCTGTGGGCTCTGAGAATGGGGAATATGGAGGGTGAAGGCTAAGAGGACAGAGGGGGGTCTTGGAAAGGAGGGTTCAGGCAGGCGGCGGGGGGTGTGCATGGCGAGATATGAGGTCAGGCAGCCATTTACAGGCAGTGGGAGCTATGGAAGGTGCTTGAGTGAGAGAGTGACCCAGGAAGTCCCTCTGGTGAAATCACTGAAGTGTCAGTGTTGGGAAACGGTCAGGAGGAGAGTGGGAGTAGCCGAGAGGAGCCGTGAGGCCTCTGGGCATGTTTTCAGAACCCTCACCCGGGAGAGGGTCTCGGGGAGCTGAAGTGTCCACAGGAACATGGAGGACGCGTCATAGGGTGGGGGCCGATATACTGGAATTGGGAGAAATTGGACAGCAGGGGCTGGACAGGTGGCTCAGCGGTGGACGGCTTGCCTAGGATGCATGAGGCCCTGGGTCCAAGTCCTGGTACCCCCCAAACAAACAAAGTGGGAAGCACAGGCCGTCAGGGGAGGACGAGGGGCCAGTCCACAGGATCTCTTCTAGGACCCGGGGCCAGGACGCTGTCCTGGTACGTGGACCCAGAGGGAGAGCGGACCTGGGTGTGCAGGGTGACGCAGGCGGGTGGGAAGGGGAGGAGGCTCCCAGCCAGGCCAGAGGAGGAGCAGGCGCTGGCCTGGCCTCTCGCGGCCCTCGCAGCCCTGATGGCTTCTCCCAGAGACTCCTGACCCCCGACACCTGTCAGCCCCCGGCATCTGCCCCCGGAGGTCAGGCCCCGCATCTTGCAGAGGGAAAGGCCGCCGGTCACTGCTGTCCTGTAGGTGCGGGCTGCACTTCAAGGTGGATGGTTTGGGGCCCACCGGCCTGAGGAACGCCATCTCCCCGCCGTGGGGCATCACCTTCCTGGGGTGGGGCTTAGAGGAGACCCAGGCTGCAAGCCTCGAGAAGGTCCCCGAGCACCGCTCTCCTGAGGGCACGGGGCACCAGGGCTTCCCAGACCCAGGGCTCACGGGCACAGGGAAGAGGGCTGGGGCCAGCAGCCAGCGGCCAGGGGACCTGCGTGTTGAGAGGGCTCAGGTCCAGGGCACAAGAAGCTCTGCAGGACGCACAGCCGCCCTCGGGGCCTGGGGAAGGGGCCAAGGGCCTCTGGGCACAGAGGAGCTCAGGGCTCGGCCGGGTGGGGGCTGAGCCGGGCAGGTTGAACCTGTGTCCTCCAGCGGCAGGCAGCCCGGGAAGGACCTCCTTGTGAGAGTGGTGGGGTTCCACGGCCTCAGCCCCGCTGGGGGGCAGCAGCATGGGGCCTCTGCTCCAGTGTCAAAAGGGAATCTGCTGCACTCCCGGGTCCACGTGGCAGTGTCACCAGTCAAACCACGTGTCCTGGGCAGACGAGTAGACCAACAAATGTGGTCCATCTACACAGCCCAAAATATTTTACAACTTTATCTTATTTATTTATGTTTTCTGCAGTGCCGTGGGAACCCAGCACCTCCCCTGTGCGAGGCAAGCGCTCTACACACAGCGCCAGCCCCAGCCCCACGCAGTGGACGCAGTGGACGCTTCCTCAACCTAAAAACAAGGACGTCCTGACACCTGCTGCAATGTGGATGGACCTTGAGGATACTGTGCCCAGGGACACAAGCCAGGTTCACAGACTTCAGTGTGTCACTCACCTAAGTCCCCAGAGCTGACAGGCCCAGAGACAGGGAGGGGGAGGGAGTGGGGCTGGAGGGGGGAGTGGGGCTGGAGGGAGGAGTGGAGCTGGAGGGGGGAGTGGGACTGGAGGGGGGAGTGGGGTGGAGGGGGGAGTGGGGCTAGAGGGGGGAGTGGGGTGGAGGGGGGAGTGGGGTGGAGGGGGGAGTGGGGCTGGAGGGGGGAGTGGAGCTGGAGGGGGGAGTGGGACTGGAGGGGGGAGTGGGGTGGAGGGGGGAGTGGG